>NC_060179.1:38032354-38263784 GCF_021184085.1 Oncorhynchus gorbuscha
GACCATGTTGACCAGAAGTCCATGGATCTGGAAGATGTGCTGCATCATGAGCAGGGCTGTCTCCTTAGCTGAGGGAAACTTAGGAAAGGTGATAAAATGAGCGGCTTTGGAAAACCTATCCACCACCGTAACGATGGTGGTGTTGCCATCTGAAGGATGAGACCTGTGACGAAGTCCAAAGATATATGGGACCAGGGGCGGTGAGGAACAGGGAGTGGTTGAAGTAGGCCAGCCAGAGCTTCCCGCAGAGTTTTGTTCTATGCACACACACTGCAGAAGGAAACGAACACTGCACCTTGATTAACAGACTCTCTATTCCCCAGATGATAGCAGCCGCTAGACAGGAAGTAGGGAGGATGGTCTCGGGGTCCGATGTTGTAGTAGTGGAGCTGGTCAGACGTGAGAGTATGTCAGGCTTCACATTTTTCGACCCCGGTGGTAGGAGATAGTGAAATGGAAACGAGTGAAAACAGGAACCATCTCGCCTGCCTGGAGTACAAGCGCTTGGCGATGCGGCAATATTCCAGGTCCGTCCACACCAAGAATGAATGTTCCCTTCTAACCAATGCATCCACTCCTCCAACGTCATTTTAACTGCGAGTAATTCTCGATTTCCCACATAGATCTCCCACATAGATCCTCCCAACTGTGTTAAGACGGATGCAGCTTCTGGTCCAGGGCAGAATGCTGGGACAGGACAGCCCCCACTCTAACTTCGGAGACAAACTCCACAACAAACTGACAGGATGGGTCCGGATGGATTAAGAAGGGAGCTGTAGTGAACCTCTGCTTGAGGTCTGAGAATGCTTGGGAGAGGTGAGTGCAGAGAGGGGTGAAGCAAGGTTGCTGCAACCCCGGACGAAACGATGGTAGAAATGAGCAAACCCCAGGAAACGTTGCAGCGGCACTCTGGATGTGGGTTGAGGCCAATCCACCACCTCTCTCATCTTGTCAGGGACCATCTGAATATTACCTGCAGCAATGACATATCCTAGGAAGGAGACAGTGGAGCGATGGAACTCACATTTCTCTGTCTTTACAAAAAGCTGATTCTCCAGGAGACACTGGAGGACCTGTTGGACATGGAGGACATGCTTTTGAGCTGACTGGATTATGATGTCTTTTGAGGCAGGCAAACGCAAATTGGTACAACATGTCACGGAGCCCATCATTTACCAGGGCCAGGAACACTGGGAGAGTGTTGTTTTTTCCGAACGGAATCCCCAGGAACTCGGTGGTGCCCGCTAGCCGTGTTAAAGGCTGTCTTCCACTCGTCTACTTCCCATATCTGAACCAGCTGTTAGGTGTTCCGAAGGTCCAACTTGGAGGAGATGACCATCCCCTGGAGAAGCTCGAAACCCGAGGAGATGCATGGTTGCGGGTAATGTTTTTTAACCATAATGTCATTAAGACCCCGGTAGTCGATACACAGATGCAGGGTCTTGTCCTTCTCCAAAAAAGAAGAACCCTTTGGCGGTAGGGGAGGCAGATGAACACATAATCCCTGCAGCAAGAGAGGCCTCAATATACCCTTCCATCAATTTGGTCTCCGGACCCGACAGGAAAGAAGGTCGATAGCACAGTCGTAAGGCCGATGTGGAGGAAGATATATGGTGCGGGCAGAGTTGAAAACCTCCCTTAAGTCCTGGTACTCCGTGAGAATGGCTATGAGATCCGAGGCTTTACCCAAACCCGCAGAGAGATGTCCCGGTGCACCGACTTGACTTCAGACAATGTGCATGGCAAAACGGACTCCAACCCATGATGGAACACATAGCCAGGTCAATTAGGGGGTTGTGTCTCTGGAGCAATGAAAACCTCAAACCATGGGTACATGAGGGGACTCCAGGAGCAGAAACTGCATAGACTCACTATAGTTGCCTGACACTTGCAGGTTGATGGGAACCATATTGTGGGTGACTCTGCCAATTGGGGCGGCAGCGTAGCCTAGTGGTTAGAGTGTTGGACTAAGTAACCGGAAGGTTGCGAGTTCAAACCCTCGAGCTGACAAGGTACAAATATGTCGTTCTGCCCCTGAACAGGCAGTTAACCCACTGTTCCCAGGCCGTCATTGAAAATAAGAATGTGTTCTTAACTGATTTGCCTGGTTAAATAAAGGTAAAATAAAAATAAAATAAATAGAGCGCCCATCCAGCACTCTGAAGTCCATCGGGATGGAAAGGGGTTGAGTGGCGATATCTAGCTCCGACACCCGGGTAGAGTCCATCAAGCTCTTGTCGGCCCCAGAGTCAATGAGCACCCAGACTGGTCCCAGCACAATAGGGTAGCATAGAGGGGGTTATGAGTAGTGAGAGATTGGAAACTCCCCGTACGACTCACCAGTGTACTCATACCTAATGATGAGCCTGGTCTTTTAATGAGCAGGTAAGGGGAAATGGGAAAGGGGTATACCTAGTCAGTTGTCCAACTGAATGTATTCAACTGAAATGTGTCATCCGCATTTAACTCAACCCCTCTGAATCAGAGAGGGGCGGGGAGCTGCCTTAATCGACATCCACACCTTTGGCGCCCGTGGAACAATGGGTTATCTGCCTTGCTCAGGGGCAGAATGACCAGTTTTGACCTTTTATTTTTATTTTTATTTTTTTTAATTTATTTCACCTTTATTTAACCAGGTAGGCTAGTTGAGAACAAGTTCTCATTTGCAACTGCGACCTGGCCAAGATAAAGCATAGCAGTGTGAACAGACAACACAGAGTTACACATGGAGTAAACGATTAACAAGTCAATAACACAGTAGAAAAAAAGGGGAGTCTATATACAATGTGTGCAAAAGGCATGAGGAGGTAGGGGAATAATTACAATATCAGATGATCATGTACAGGTAGAGATATTGGTGTGCAAAAGAGCAGAAAAGTAAATAAATAAAAACTGTGGGGATGAGGTAGGTGAAAATGGGTGGGCTATTTACCAATAGATTATGTACAGCTGCAGCGATCGGTTAGCTGCTCAGATAGCTGATGTTTGAAGTTGGTGAGGGAGATAAAAGTCTCAAACTTCAGCGATTTTTGCAATTCGTTCCAGTCACAGGCAGCAGAGTACTGGAACGAAAGGCGGCCGAATGAGGTGTTGGCTTTAGGGATGATCAGTGAGATACACCTGCTGGAGCGCGTGCTACGGATGGGTGTTGCCATCGTGACCAGTGAACTGAGATAAGGCGGAGCTTTACCTAGCATGGCCTTGTAGATGACCTGGAGCCAGTGAGTCTGGCGACGAATATGTAGCGGGGGCCATCCGACCTGAGCATACAAGTCGCAGTGGTGGGTAGTATAAGGTGCTTTAGTGACAAAACGGATGGCACTGTGATAAACTGCATCCAGTTTGCTGAGTAGAGTGTTAGAAGCGATTTTGTAGATGACATCGCCGAAGTCGAGGATCGGTAGGATAGTCAGTTTTACTAGGGTAAGTTTGGCAGCGTGAGTGAAGGAGGCTTTGTTGCGGAATAGAAAGCCGACTCTTGATTTGATTTTCGATTGGAGATGTTTGATATGGGTCTGGAAGGAGAGTTTTCAGTCTAGCCAGACACCTAGGTACTTATAGGTGTCCACATATTCAAGGTCAGAACCATCCAGTGTGGTGATGCAAGTCGGGCATGCGGGTGCAGGCAGCAATCGGTTGAAAAGCATGCATTTGGTTTTACTAGCATTTAAGAGCAGATGGAGGCCACGGAAGGAGTGTTGTATGGCATTGAAGCTCGTTTGGAGGTTAGATAGCACAGTGTCCAATGACGGGCCGAAAGTATATAGAATGGTGTCGTCTGCGTAGAGGTGGATCAGGGAATCGCCCGCAGCAAGACCAACATCATTGATATATACAGAGAAAAGAGTCGGCCCGAGAATTGAACTCTGTGGCACCCCCATAGAGACTGCCAGAGGATCGGACAGCATGCCCTCCGATTTGACACACTGAACTCTGTCTGCAAAGTAATTGGTGAACCAGGCAAGGCAGTCATCTGAAAAACCGAGGCTACTGAGTCTGCCGATAAGAATCTGGTGACTGACAGAGTCGAAAGCCTTGGCAAAGGTCGATGAAGACGGCTGCACAGTACTGTCTTTTATCGATGGCGGTTATGATGTCATTTATTACCTTTAGTGTGGCTGAGGTGCACCCGTGACCGGCTCGGAAACCAGATTGCATAGCGGAGAAGGTACGGTGGGATTCGAGATGGTCAGTTAGCTGTTTGTTGACTTGGCTTTCGAAGACCTTAGATAGGCTGGGCAGAATGGATATAGGTCTGTAACAGTTTGGGTCCAGGGTGTCTCCCCCTTTGAAGAGGGGGATGACTGCAGCAGCTTTCCAATCCTTGGGGATCTCAGACGATATGAAAGAGAGGTTGAACAGGCTGGTAATAGGGGTTGCGACAATGGCGGTGGATAGTTTCAGAAATAGAGGGTCCAGATTGTCAAGCTCAGCTGATTTATACGGGTCCAGGTTTTGCAGCTCTTTCAGAACATTTGTTATCTGGATTTGGGTAAAGGAGAACCTGGAGAGGCTTGGGCGAAGAGCTGCGGGGGGGCCGGAGCTGTTGGCCGAGGTAGGAGTGGCCAGGCGGAAGGCATGGTCAGCCGTTGAGAAATGCTTGTTAAAGTTTTCGATAATCATGGATTTGTCGGTGGTGACCGTGTTCCCTAGCCTCAGTGCAGTGGGCAGCTGGGAGGAGGTGCTCTTGTTCTCCATGGACTTCACAGTGTCCCAGAACTTTTTGGAGTTGGAGCTACAGGATGCAAACTTCTGCCTGAAGAAGCTGGCCTTAGATTTCCTGACTGACTGCGTGTATTGGTTCCTGACTTCCCTGAACAGTTGCATATCGCGGGGACTGTTCGATGCTATTGCAGTCCGCCACAGGATGTTTTTGTGCTGGTCGAGGGCAGTCAGGTCTGGAGTGAACCAAGGGCTGTATCTGTTCTTAGTTCTGCATTTTTTTAACGGAGCATGCTTATCTAAAATGGTGAGGAAGTTACTTTTAAAGAATGACCAGGCATCCTCAACTGACGGGATGAGGTCAATGTCCTTCCAGTATACCCGGGCCAGGTCGATTAGAAAGGACTGCTCACAGAAGTGTTTTAGGGAACGTTTGACAGTGATGAGGGGTGGTCGTTTGACTGCGGATCCGTAGCGGATACAGGCAATGAGGCAGTGGTCGCTGAGATCCTGGTTGAAGACAGCGGAGGTGTATTTGGAGGGCCAGTTGGTCAGGATGACATCTATGAGGGTGCCCTTGCTTACAGTGTTAGGGTTGTACCTGGTGGGTTCCTTGATGATTTGTGTGAGATTGAGGGCATCTAGCTTAGATTGTAGGACTGCCGGGGTGTTAAGCATATCCCTTGTCAGCTCGGGGTAGCTAGATAAGAAATGGCCCGTAGCTCCACAATATAGACACCTCTTGGTGTTCAGTTTGTGTAGGAACGCAGCAGGAGAAAATCTAGCCCTGCCCAGTTGCATGGGCTCCGAAGGAGGCGTGTCAATAGCCCTAAGTGATTTCCGAGGTAACTCGGGTGACACAGGAGACTTCGGGGATTTCCAGGATTCCTCTGAGGCGAGGTGGAATTAGAGGGTGAGGGAGGCCGACAGGGAACCGACCTCCTCTCCCTCCTGCGTTCCCTTAGCCGCCCATCGATCCGGATGGTCAAGGCTATGAAGGAGTCGAGATCCATGGGAAACTCCAGGGCTGTAATCATCTCCGATAATTTGTGAAGGAACATGTCGAACAGGGCTTCCGGGTTCCAGGCACCCTCAGCCTCCAACATGTGAAAATCAACCATGTAGTCTGCCACACTACGTGAGTCTTGACATAGTTAGAGCAGCTTACTAGCAGCCTCTCTCCCGGACAACAGAAAATAGAACACTTATCGTACCTCTTCCACATACTCCTCCAGACTAAGGTAAACGTTGGACTGTTGCTCCCACACTGCCATAGCCCAGGCGAGTGCCATCAACATTATCAGGTATGCTATCTCCGAGAAGTCAGAGGTGAACAAAGAAGAATGCAGTTCGAAAATGAGGGAGCGCTGGGAGGGAAATGCCCGGCAGGTTCCAGAACCATGATAGCGCTCCGGAGGATGTAAGCAAGGTTCTCGGGACACCGGGGTAGGCTGGGAAGAAGAGCCGCTGGTGTCTGTTTTTTTTGTTTTTTTCACCTTTATTTAACCAGCTAGGCTAGTTGAGAACAAGTTTTCATTTGCAACTGCGACCTGGCCAAGATAAAGCATAGCAGTGTGAACAGACACAGAGTTACACATGGAGTAAACAATTAACAAGTCAATAACACAGTAGAAAACAAAGATAGTCTATATACATTGTGTGCAAAAGGCATGAGGAGGTAGGTGAATAATTACAATTTTGCAGATTAACACTGGAATGAAAAATTATCAGAAGGTCATGTACAGGTAGAGATATTGGTGTGCAAAAGAGCAGAAAAGTAAATAAATATAAACAGTATGGGGATGGGGTAGGTAAAATTGGGTGGGCTATTTACCAATAGACTGTGTACAGCTGCAGTGATCGGTTTGCTGCTCAGATAGCAGATGTTTGAAGTTGGTGAGGGAGATAAGGCTCCAACTTCAGTGATTTTTGCAATTCGTTACAGTCACAGGCAGCAAAAAACTGGAACGAAAGGCGGCCAAATGAGGTGTTGGCTTTAGGGATGATCAGTGAGATACACCTGCTGGAGTGCGTGCTACGGGTGGGTGTTGCCATCGTGACCAGTGAACTGAGATAAGGCGGAGGTTTACCTAGCATGGACTTGTAGATGACCTGGAGCCAGTGGGTCTGGCGATGAATATGTAGCGAGGGCCAGTCGACGAGAGCATACAGGTCGCAGTGGTGGGTGGTATAAGGTGCTTTAGTAACAAAACGGATGGCACTGTGATAAACTGCATCCAGTTTGTTGAGTAGACTATTGGAAGCTATTTTGAAGATGACGTCGCCGAAGTCGAGGATCGGTAGGATAGTCAGTTTTACTAGGGTAAGTTTGGTGGCGTGAGTGAAGGAGGCTTTGTTGCGGAATAGAAAGCCGATTCTAGATTTGATTTTAGATTGGAGATGTTTGATATGAGTCTGGAAGGAGAGTTTACAGTCTAGCCAGACACCTAGTTACTTATAGATGTCCACATATTCTAGGTCGGAACCATCCAAGGTGGTGATGCTAGTCGGGCGTGCGGGTGCAGGCAGCGAATGGTTGAAAAGCATGCATTTGGTTTTACTAGCGTTTACGAGCAGTTGGAGGCCACGGAAGGAGTGTTGTATGGCATTGAAGCTCGTTTGGAGGTTAGATAGCACAGTGTCCAAGGACGGGCCGGAAGTATACAGAATGGTGTCGTCTGCGTAGAGGTGGATCAGGGAATCGCCCGCAGCAAGAGCAACATCATTGATATATACAGAGAAAAGAGTCGGCCCGACAATTGAACCCTGTGGCAACTCCATAGAGACTGCCAGAGGACCGGACAGCATGCCCTCCGATTTGACACACTGAACTCTGTCTGCAAAGTAGTTTGTGAACCAGGCAAGGCAGTCATCAGAAAAACCGAGGCTACTGAGTCTTCCAATAAGAATATGGTGATTGACAGAGTCGAAAGCCTTGGCAAGGTCAATGAAGACGGCTGCACAGTACTGTCTTTTATCGATGGCGGTTATGATATCGTTTAGTACCTTGAGCTTGGCTGAGGTGCACCCGTGACCGGCTGGGTAACCGGATTGCACAGCGGAGATGGTCAGTGAACTGTTTGTTGACTTGGCTTTCGAAGACCTTAGATAGGCAGGGCAGGATGGATATAGGTCTGTAACAGTTTGGGTCCAGGGTGTCTCCCCTTTTGAAGATGGGGATGACTGCAGCAGCTTTCCAATCCTTGGGGATCTCAGACGATATGAAAGAGAGGTTGAACAGGCTGGTAATAGGGGTTGCGACAATGGCGGCGGATAGTTTCAGAAATAGAGGGTCCAGATTGTCAAGCCCAGCTGATTTGTATGGGTCCAGGTTTTGCAGCTCTTTCAAAACATCTGTTATCTGCATTTGGGTAAAGGAGAACCTGGAGAGGCTTGGGCGAGTAGCTGCGGGGGGGGGGGGTGGAGCTGTTGGCCGAGGTTGGAGTAGCCAGGAGGAAGGCATGGCCAGCCGTTGAGAAATGCTTGTTGAAGTTTTCGATAATCGTGGATTTATTGGTGGTGACTGGGAGGAGGTGCTCTTCTTCTCCATGGGCTTCACAGTGTCCCAGAACGTTTTGGAGTTAGAGCTACAGGATGCAAATTTCTGCCTGAAGAAGCTGGCCTTTGCTTTCCTGACTGACTGCGTGTATTTGTTCCTGACTTCCCTGAACAGTTGCATATCGCGGGGACTATTCGATGCTATTGCAGTCCGCCACAGGATGTTTTTGTGCTGGTCGAGGGCAGTCAGGTCTGGAGTGAACCAAGGACTATATCTGTTCTTAGTTCTGCATTTTCTGAACGGAGCATGCTTATCTAAAATAGTGAGGAAGTTACTTTTAAAGAATGACCAGGAATCCTCAACTGACGGGATGAGGTCAATGTCCTTCCAGGATACCCGGGCCAGGTCGATTAGAAAGGCCTGCTCACAGAAGTGTTTTAGGGAGCATTTGATAGTGATGAGGGGTGGTCGTTTGACTGCGGATCCGTAGCGGATACAGGCAATGAGGCAGTGATCGCTGAGATCCTGGTTGAAGACAGCGGAGGTGTACTTGGAGGGCCAGTTGGTCAGAATGACGTCTATGAGGGGGCCCTTGTTTACAGATTTAGGGTTGTACCTGGTGGGTTCCTAGATGATTTGTGTGAGATTGAGGGCATCTAGCTTAGATTGTAGGACTGCCGGGGTGTTAAGCATAGCCCAGTTTAGGTCACCTAACAGAACAAACTCTGAAGCTAGATAGGGGGTGATCAATTCACAAATGGTGTCCAGGGCACAGCTGGGAGCTGAGGGGGGTCGGTAGCAGGCGGCAACTGTGAGAGACTTATTTCTGGAGAGAGTCATTTTTAAAATTAGTAGTTCGAACTGTTTGGGTATGGACCTGGAAAGTAAGACATTGCTTTGCAGGCTAACTCCTCCCCCTTTGGCAGTTCTATCTTGACGGAAAAAGTTATAGTTGGGTATGGAAATCTCCAAATTTTTGGTGGCCTTCTTGAGCCAGGATTCAGACACGGCAAGGACATCAGGGTTAGCAGAGTGTGCTAAAGCAGTGAGTAAAACAAACTTAGGGAGGAGGCTTCTGATGTTGACATGCATGAAACCAAGGCTTTTTCGATCACAGAAGTCAACAAATGAGGGTGCCTGGGGACATGCAGGGCCTGGGTTTACCCCCACATCACCCGCGTAACAGAGGAGGAGTAGTATGAGGGTGCGGCTAAAGGCTATCAAAACTGGTTGCCTAGAGCGTTGGGGACAAAGAATAAAAGAAGCAGATGTCTGGGCATGGTAGAATATATTCAGGGCATAATGCGCAGACAGGGGTATGGTGGGGTGCGGGTACAGCGGAGGTAAGCCCAGGCACTGGGTGATGATAAGAGAGGTTGCATCTCTGGACATGCTGGTTGTATTGGGTGAGGTCACCGCATGTGTGGGAGATGGGACAAAGGAGGTATCAGGGGTATGAAGAGTGGAACTAGGGGCTCCATTGTAAACTAAAACAATGATAACTAACCTGAACAACAGTATACAAGGCATATTGACATTTGAGAGAGACATACAGCGAGGCATACAGTAATCACAGGTGTTGAATGGGAGAGCTAGCTAAAACAGTAGGTGAGGCAACAACAGCTAATCAGCTAGCACAACAACAGGGTCGGATTAACTACACACATAGCCTGAGTGCGGCCAACAGATAAAACATAAACAAACAGAATGGAGCGCACCCGACACGCACCCGACATGCAGGCGTCCCATCTAGCCATCTGGAAATGCAAATGCACTACGCTAAATGCTAATAGCACTCGTTAAAACTCAAACGTTCATTAAAACACACATGCAGGGTACTGAATTAAAGCTACACTCATTGTGAATCCAGCCAACAAGTCAGATTTTTAAAATGCTTTTCAGCGAAAGCATGAGAAGCTATTATCTGATAGCATGCAACACCCCAAAATACCCGAAGGGGACGTAAACAAAATAATTAGCATAGCCGGCGCTACACAAAACGCAGAAATATAAAACGCAGAAATAAAATATAAAACATTCATTACCTTTGACGATCTTCTTTGTTGGCACTCCTAGATGTCCCATAAACATCACTATTGGGTCTTTTTTTCCGATTAAATCAGTCCATATATACCCTAAATATCGATCTATGATCAAGTGATCAAGGAAAAAAAAACGTTTTAAAACGCAACGTCATTTTTTTTAATTAAAAAAGTTGACGATAAACTTTCACAAAACACTTTGAAATACTTTTGTAATCCAACTTTAGGTATTAGTAAACGTTAATAATCTATCAAATTGATCACAGGGTGATGTGTATTCAATAGCTTCATGTCTTGAAATCATGTTCAGAAATTTCTACTCTAAAACATCCTGTCTGAGACCGGAAGGAATGAGCTCTCTCTCGCTCGTTTGACCAAGAAACAAAGCGAAGGCAATTGACAAGACTGGCGACATCCTGTGGAATCTGTAGGACTTGCAATCTCAGCCCCATGTAATTTGGTTTCCCATCAACAATACATGCAAGTGGCGCATTGATACTTTTTCCAGTTTTCAGTGATCAGTTTTTCTTCCGCTTTTCGATTAAACGCAGGCTCTGTTATAGTCACAGTCGTGATGTAACCAGTTTTAGAAACGTCAGAGTGTTTTCTATCCAAACATACTAATCATAGGAATATACTATATTCCTGGCATGAGTAGCAGGATGCTGAAATGTTGCGCGATTTTTAATAGAATGTTCGAAAAAGTAGGGGGTACGCTTAACAGGTTTTAAGGAGAAGTCTATTTTTAATTCTGTGAATTACACTTGTATCTTTTATCAATGTTTATTATGAGTATTTCTGCAAAATCACTGGATGTTTTGGAATCAAAACATTACTGCACGTAACACGCCAATGTAAACTGAGATTATCGAACAAAACATACATGTATTGTGTAACATGATGTCCTATGAGTGTCATCTGATGAAGATCAAAGGTTAGTGATTAATTTTATTTATACTTCTGCTTTTTGTGACTCCAATCTTTTGCTGGAAAAATGTCTGTGTGTTTTTTTGACTTGGCTATGACCTAACATAATCATATGTTGTGCTTTCGCTGTAAAGCCTTTTTGAAATCGGACACAATGGGTAGATTAACACAGTGTCCAAAGAAGGGCCAGATGTATACAGAATGGTGTCGTTTGCGTAGAGGTGGATCAAAGAATTACCCGCAGCAAGAGCGACATCATTGATATACACAGAGAAAAGAGTCGGCCCGAGAATTGAACCCTGTGGCACCCCCATGGAGACTGCCAGAGGTCCGGTAGGAGGTAAGAGGGCTGTAAAAGTACATTCATTGGTTCCGAGTAATTACATTTAAGACTAAATTGGTACTACAGTATATGCCATTTAGGAGATGATTTTATCCAAATGACTTGAGTTAACTTATAGAATCAAACCCACTATACTGGCTTTGCAAGCACCATGCTCTACAAACTGAGCTACACATTTTTAGTGACATAATCAGGTTTTTGATAACTGATAGATGGATTGATAGATTTAATTAAAATCATTGATTGACTTAATACAAATTGCGTTTACTGACACCACAGCTGACATTGATTGTCATGATGCATGACAGGAGAGTGTGTAACGACTGTCTTTGGGTGAAAGAGAGGAGGACCAAAATGCACCATGATGAAAATCCATATTTAATGGGAATACTTAAACACCAAACAAAAACAACAAACCAACAAAAGGAACGAACACTGGAACAGGAACAATCACCCACAAAATACCCAAAGAATATGGCTGCCTAAATATGGTTCCCAATCAGAGACAACAATAGACAGCTGCCTCTAATTGAGAAACAATCTAGGCAAACATAGACTTACAAAAACACCTAGATAGGAAACACCCCCATAAACATACAAACCCGTCAACAAGACAAAAACACATACATCACCCAAAATAACAAAGAAAACAAAGAATACTAAGGTCAGGGTGTGACAGAGTGATGTGACTGAAAGATAAAAAATATTCCAGTCAGTCTATGAAATGTACACACGCACAAACAAACATGCGCGCAGACACACACTCATGCACGCATGCACAAACATACGAACACAAACACACCCATGCACACGCGCGCACACGCACACACACACACAAAACACAATAATATCCACTTTGCAATGCACCAACAGAGGTCACATTAATTCATCAATTTGATCTGTGGTTCCATGTGTCAAAGTCTGAATGCTAACCTTTCAAAATGACGGGAGCATATGGGAATCATGACATAGATAGAGGATAATCTCTTACTGTGGCTTCGGGTTTGACCCAGAGACAATGTCTGTGTCTTAAATGGCATCCTATTCCCTATATAGTGCACAACTTTTGACCATAGGCCTATGGGTTGTGGTCTAAAGTAATGCACTATATAGGGAATGAGGTAACATTTCGGGCGCATCCAACAGATCTCGCCTAAACATCCCTGCAGGCTGCAACAGGCAATATTGTGTGAGTTTATCTCTGTGGGTCAACATCAATCTACCCTGTGGTTGTGAAGTTTTGGATGGATTCTGCAGTGCTATAAAGGCTACTAACAGGCACCATATGAAGACATTATTGTATTGTATGTAAAGAGTTTAGTTCCAAAACACTAAATATTACATTTCCGAAATTATAGTCGATTAGCTTTCTTTATTATTATTTTTTTACTTCTGAAATACAATTAGATCATGGCATGGAGATGCAGGGGAATTTCACCCTGCGGAAATCTGGGCTTGTTTTCATCATCATTTCTGGGACAGTGAGATGTGTTTCACACGTAATTGTCCAGGAGGATGGCAGTTTAGGGCTTTGCGCGTGGAGTGATACACTCTATGACGGCTTGTATTAATGGGGGGGGGGTCTAAAAATACATGTAGTCCTGCTTTGTGGCATTTCGCGAAGGCTCTATATTATACTGATCACACTATACGTTTTTGTGGGTGTAGATATGATTGTCCTTGTTCCATAGAGCCATTGGATGTCTTTCAGTGATGTTTCAGTCGATTTATTGCTAAATATACAAGCAGAGACATTTTTACCATTCTCTACAACTTGTGATGGGTGGTGGTTCGTGCTCTGGCCCCCGTCCCTCATCCAAAAATAGGGACAGAAGCGAACACGAACAACAATCTTTTGGGCAAAACTGAAAGAACTGACCAGACACAATAGCTTCAAGTGATTCCTCTTATCAACACGAATGTGACAATGGAGCATCTATTAGCTACATGGTGACATTCAACCATACATATTTTAACTGGATAGCGAAGAGGATTCGAGCTTCTAGCTAACGTTAGAAGCTCAACTACAGCCGATGCCAACACCAAGAGGGCAGATGACAAATACGGTGCCTAGCTAAGTAAGTAATTTTTCCTGCAAGCCACCTAGATAGCTAGCTAACTTTAGTTAATCTACTGAAACCCATATTGTGTATTGCTGGCTAACAGATTACTTTGTTATAGTGGGAGGAAATCTAATTATTTTTATGTTTGCTAACTTAGCTAGCTATGTAGGTAGCAAGGTGGATAGCTAACTAACAATTATATGTAGTAATATATTTGACAAAAAATAGAAGAGGTTTTACAATCAGTTATGTTTTGTATCTCAATTGTAAAACCTCTTCTCTTTTTAGTGGTAGATATAGCTAGCTATTAAACCACAAGATACAATCTTAAAACCAGCCACCTAAAGCCAGGGTTTACAAGCAAACGTTAGCACATGACTGGAGTTGTCTAACTAGTTAGCCTGGTGCCTGCTAATTTGCTATGCGCCATTCCTCACATTTTTAACTTGTTAACAATGATGTCTAATATTCACAACTGTAAATAATTGTACTAACTAGCTATGTCACATAATTAATGAGAGTTGACATTGGTTATGATTATGACCTTCAATGCATATGTATGACGTAAGATAGGATTTCAAACAGCTGTAAATAACAAGTATTGCATATCCAGCAAGCTAGCTAAGTTTACTAGCAAACAGTGTGGAGAAACAATAATACAACAATTTACTGTTGTCAATTTTTAAAACTGAAGCTGGTTTTACTCAAAAAATATTTTCCTAAACTTGACCTGATAGACATGGCTGTAGGTAGATACTGTTTGCCTGCCTACCTACGCACATTTGTACGGTCTGGTCACCCTGCAAAGGTTGAGGTTTATTCCGTATTTCTTTCTATTAGGCTACATTTACATTTAAGTCATTTAGCAGACGCTCTTATCCAGAGCGACTTACAAATTGGTGCATTCACCTTATGACATCCAGTGGGACAGTCACTTAACAATAGAGCATCTAAAACTTAGGGGGGGTGGGGTGAGAGGGATTACTTAACCTATCCTAGGTATTCCTTAAAGAGGTGGGGTTTCAGGTGTCTCCGGAAGGTGGTGTTATAAATAATAATTGTTATCTCTGTGCTTGTGCATATGTATGCATGTTCAACTAGTCTACCCTAATGTTGATGTTATGCTGGCAGGTTCAACTGTTGTACAATAAAGTATAATGTTTTGTTTGTCTTACCGACAACACCGTGTGGTGCCGTCATTGAAAATAAGACTTTGTTCTTAACTGACTTGCCTAGTTAAATAAAGGTCAAATAAATAACAAATAAAATAAAAATGACTCAATCTCGGTCTTCAAAGTTTGAATCTGATCCATGTGCACCTTCATCAGATGAGCAGAATGGTACCGCCCTGAGCCCCCATCGATTACAGTGGCCTATGATAGAAACGGTAGATCAATTAACAATTAAAAGTGACGTCCCACTCTAGCAAAACTAAATGCTTTCTTGGCAACCATGCGTTTTTTTGGTGCAGCCTGTTGTCCAGCCCATTGTCCACCGATCTCAACGGTTTTCGTGAAGTTTGTATGCTCTGCAAAAACACATGAATGTTTTTAGTACACAATATTTTATTTTATTTAACGTTTCTGAATTATCGATTTTATTACACAGTATGCCTACAGATTGATAGGCTATATACATTTTTTTAAAGAAAATGCACTGAAACCAAAAGATAGGGCACTGCAGTTGGCTTTATGCCTCACGGATGATGCTCTGGCCTGTTTGATATTGATTAGCCCCGTGGACAGACGTGATTATGGTGCTTTAGTGGGAGCACTGAGGAGGCACTATGGACAGTGTGTACAGCCGAAATGAGTAATAAACGCAGGCAGCCTGGAGAGCCTCTATGGGTGCTAGCTAATGACATTGAGAGCCTCTCTCTGTGGGCATATACTCACATGCCCCCTCCGTGCAGAGCGAGCTAGCACAGGAAAAGTTCAAACAGGCGCTCTCTCCTACGGAGCTGCACGTACAGACCCAGATGGCTCATCCTGAGTCATTGCCGATAGCCTTGGAGAGGGAGCTGGTGTGGACTGCATGGGTGGCTGAAATGACAGAACTCATTCGTGCTGTGTCGCTACAGGCGGCATGGTCCTTCTGTAGCTCAGTTGGTAGAGCATGGCGCTTGTAACGCCAGGGTAGTGGGTTCGATCCCCGGGACCACCCATGCACACATGACTGTAAGTCGCTTTGGATAAAAGCGTCTGCTAAATGGCATATATTATTATTATTACGAAACACACGCCCTGGTCCCAGGGTCTGCTGGGGTTGTGGCCAGCCAGGCCATCTGCGCCAAGATTGCCCCATGTCCCCCAGAGCTCAGGGAAATTGCTTAGGGTCCGCATAGACCGGGTAGTGCGGACCCCTGGCTCTCTTTCCCAACCACCATCATCTTCAGTAGGAAACCACCGGCACAGATGGGGAAGCAAGCCTCCACTTCCCCCAGAAGCAGATGAAGGCAAGAGGATGGAGCCTGTTGTTATCGATCGCTCGACAAAACATTAAGTACACTTAGTATCAAGTAGCTTGGCCACGAAAATCAGAAAAGCAATCAAATTAATCATTTACCTTTGTTGATCTTCGGATGTTTTCACTCATGAGACTCCCAGTTACACAATAAATGTTCCTTTTGTTCCATAAATATTATTTTTATATCCAAAATACCTCCGTTTGTTTGGCGAGTTATGTTCTGAAATCCACCGGCTCGAGTGCTCACGACATCACAGCCGAAAATCTCAAATACTGCCCCTACACTCAAGAATCTATAGGAGATAAATCCTGTCCATTCAGCACACCCAATCTGGTGATTTGTTATTGAAGCAGGACAAGAACAAACAAAACAAAACAACAACAGCAATACTTTCGTGACCAATCTACTTGGCTGCTAGCTGTTTGTAATATTTTGTCTACTGAGAGAGATGTGCCTACATAAACATTTGGCGAAATTGAAATCTGACACGCCAGGTGGATTAACAACAAGCTAAATTGTGTTTTGCTATATTGCACTTGTGATTTCATGAAATTTAAATATTTTTAGTAATGTAATTTGAATTTGACACTCAATTTGCAATTCAGCGGATGTTGATGGAAATGATCCCGCTAACGGGACAGGTGCGTCAAGAAGCTAACCGGCTGAAAATGGCAAGAATGGCGTTCAGTATGGTCCTTCACCACTTCTACCGTGAGACCTGAGTCTGAGCCAGCAACCTGGACACAGCAGTCGAAGCTATCAAACTGCCTTTTCTCTAAAGCCTTTGCTCTCAGGAGTGTGACATGGGGTGCATGTGGAGTGAGCATGGAGAGGGAGATGTCCAAACTTCTCTCATGCTGCTGGTGTACTGGTAGGAAAATGGACAAAGACATAAGACTGTAAATGACAGTGGCAGCTCAGGGGCCATTATCAAGGACCATCCACTTTGAGCATGCGCCATTAAAATGACAAACTGAAACACTGTCTGAAGAAGAACATGAAGAAATGCCAGGAAGGATGAGTGCCGGGGACCGAGGGGGGTGGTGAACCGTGCCCCTAATTGATTTAGGCTTGTCCAAAATTGTTTATTTGTGGTATCAGGTTGATTGTAGAGGTCTGCACACTGCAAAAGGTATAGTAATTTAGACTAAGAATGCATTGAGAAAAGTCAGGGTCTTATAAATTAAAGTGATAGAACCAACGTGAAGCACTAAGAACTGTCATTCTAAATTTGGATTTAATATTTTATCAATAACTATAATTATGATATGGAAAGGCAAGGCTTCTAGAAAGAGAGCTGTGCCCTAAACATTTGAGGAGAGACACTAGATTGTAGCTTGGGCAAACCATGCAATCTCATTTTTAGCAAGGTTGGTGTGAAACTGTTATAACATGTGTTCTCTTTCTCTTCCCTGTGAAATGTTATTAACATGCTGTAAGGCAATCTGTGCCTCTCTGGCTGATAAGATTTCAGCAGCTATCTTGTTTTCTACTCCTTCAGAGAATGGTAAAACAGTTTAGATGCCAACTCTGGATGGGCTCCCATTTCCCCCTGTAGATACGGACGATGAGTATTGATTGAAAGTTGTTTTCTTTTAACAAGTTGAGGGTAAGGTCATCTACAGTGGTTGCTCCACTAAAAGTTTTGCGATTATGCTTTTGGGTCCTACTGTGTCTCTCTCTAATTGACATGAAGGGGCGACATAAACCTAAATAGAAACTGATAATTGTCCATGACTTCAGTATAACTTACTAAAAGTGTTGTTACACTAAGGTTTTTATTATTTTATTTTGCTCTTACTGTAGTCCTGTAGTCCACTCCCGATCAGTCACTTTATACAGTGCCTGAGTGGTGCAATGCAAGCTCCTTCAGGGTTATCTTTGGTCTCTTTGTTGCCTCTCTGATTAATGCCCTCCTTGCCTGGTCTGTGAGTTTTGATTTGTTCGGGTGCCATATTCTTTCCATTTTTTAATAATGGATTTAATGATGCTCTGTGGGAAGTTCAAAGTTTTGGATATTTTTTCATAACCCAACCCTGATCTGTACTTCTCCACTACTTTGTCCCTGACCTGTTTGGAGAGCTCCTTGGTCTTCATAGTGCTGCTTGCTTGTTGGTGTCCCTTGCTTAGTGGTGTTGCAGACTCTGGGGCCTTTCAGAACAGAGGTATATATATATATATATATACTGAGATCATGTGACCGATCATGTGACACTTAGATTGCACACAGGTGGACTTTATTTAACTAAGTATGTGACATCTGAAGGTAATTGATTGCACCAGATCTTATTTTTTTAAACAAGTTACTTTTTTCCTTCCACTTCACCAATTTGGACTGTTGTGTTTGTAAATTACAGGTTGTAATGCAACAAAATAGGAAAAATGCCAAGGGGGGTGAATACTTTTGCAAGGTTCTGTATATGATCTTTGGATGTTTTCACTCACGAGACTCCCAGATGCACAACAAAATACCTCTGTTTGTTTGTAGCGTTATGTTCAGAAATCCACAGGAAAGAGCGGTCACGACAACGCAGACGTATATTCCAAATAATATCCATAATGTCCACAGAAACGTGTCAAATGTTTTTATAATCAATCCCCAGGTTGTTTTAAAAATATATATTCGATAATATATCAACCAGGTGTGTAGGTTTTTCAATAACAGCGGGAGAAACAATGGTCGCTTTACTCAGTTGCGCAAAACTCACTCTGAGAGCCCCCCCCCATATCCACTTACGCAATGTGATCTTTCACGCTCATTTTTCAAAATAAAAGCCTGAAACTATGTCTAACGACTGTTGACACCTTAGGGAAGCCATAGAAAAAGGAATCTGGTTGATATCCCTTTAAACTGAGGATTGGCATGCATAGGAACAGAGAGGTTTTAAAATAAGAGGCACTTCCTGATTGGATTTTCCTCAGGTTTTCACATGCAATATCAGTTCTGTTATACTCACAGACAATATTTTGTCAGTTTTGGAAAATTTAGAGTGTTTTCTATCCTAATCTGACAATTATATGCATATTTTATTTTCCGGGGCTGAGAAATAGGCAGTTTCAAATGGGTATGTTTTTTTTAGCCAAAAATGAAAATACTGTCCCCTACACGCAAAAGGTTAAGGCACATGAAAGTTCACATGTTCGAGAAGGCATTTCTGTCAAAAAAAACTCTCCTGTGAAGTAGTGACCCGTGACATATGCCTAGTTCCCTGAAATGAGTCACATATACTAATAACAATATGCTATGGTAGAGCCAGGGTGGAGTTCCACTTTAATGTCAGACATGTATTTGTTTGAAACCTATCACTAAATGTTTTTATTTCAGAGAGCCAGACAATAATGTATGCCATTTAGCAGACAGTTCTATCCAAAGTAGCTTATAGTCATGGGTGCATACATTTTACATACTCTATGTGTGTGCTCGTAATCGAACCCACTATCCTTGCGTTACAAGCACTTTGCTCTACCAACTGAGATACAAAGGACCATTTTATCGTAAAACAAAATATATCCGTCTCAATTTGAGAGAAAAAAGTAGCAGTACAAGGTATTTATTTAAAGAACTGTATAAATGATACATTTTTTTATATATATATATATATATATATATATATATATATATATATATATATATATATATATATATATATATATAAATAAGCTCTGGTTCAAAGTAGTGCAATATATAGGGAATAGATTGCCATTTTCCACTCAAGTCCTCAATCCACTCAAATCCTCCCAAATGGCACCTTATTCCCTGTATTTTGTATTGTTTTTGACAGGAGCCTGCCAAAGGTGGTGCACTACATAGGGAACAGGGTGCCATTTTGAACGCAATAAAATATGTTTTTTTTGTGATACCTAGCGCTATTGTGTGTACAATACCTTCTATGGGAATTGAAATCTGGTGTGTCGAGAATGTGGAGGAGGTTATCAATACAATTTAGTTATATAGGTATCTAATAACATTTAATACATCCAATACACCCACATATTCCTCATTCAACAGATCAATCTTACTATTTCCAATTAAGATACTGTTCCCAGTTCATTCACAACCAGTGGTGCATGGATGAAAAACAAGATTAAGAAGAAGTGATGTGAGTGACTCACCTAACAGATAATTGTAACCAGATCATAATATTAATTCAATAAAATTGAAAAATAGGAATCTTTTGATATAAATGGAGCGTAGTCTAGATTTGATGCCATGATAACAGTTGTTGTGATTGATTACATGTGATGTAGAGCAATTAAAATAAATAAAAATTTGCATTTTAATAACATTATCATCAGTTAAATTAATTCATTAGACTTGATTAGTTTGGTTTCAGTTTGACACGTGCGGTTCAATAGAGCGTAATGAAACTAATGGAAGTGGAAGAGAAGAGGGCTTTAGCGCTGTGACAGATAGCAGAGAGAGAGAGAGAGAGAGAGAGAGAGAGAGAGAGAGAGAGAGAGAGAGAGAGAGAGAGAGAGAGAGAGAGAGAGAGAGACTGAGGCTGGAGGCTACACAAAGAGAGGTGCCAGGCATTGAAGGCACAAGTTGCAAACTAACCTAAATGGAGATGTCGTAATGTTTCCTTTATACACACATAACTACAAATGACAGCTGGGATTTGGGTCAGTTTAGCCATGAGCAAAGACCAACCTCTTGAGAACAGAAACATCCATAGTTCAAATAGATAAAACCAGTGGGAAAGTAAAGATGGATAACTCTAAAGGCCAATTAAATACACTTTTCTGAAGAGAAAACGAATTTGCAGACTTTTCCATAGAGGACCTAATGCACCTGCAGTGTTTTCTTACAGTACCTCTATTATCCCCCTTACCACATGCACACATTGCACACACACTGTTATACAATACCACTTGGGTTAAGGCAAAAAATAATACAACTATGAGAGTGTACATATTTAATTAAGGTACCTCCCCAAGTGCCTGAGCTTAGGTAATTAATTATGTCAAAAGGAGGCACATACTAATTCTCCATACTGATTACCATGCATTAATTAATAGTTTACATGAGGAGATAAAATGACTGGAGCCTCAGATTAACATTGAAGGCGTCTTACATCTACTCAGGCAATGCCCTGGACAGCTGAAAATGCCTTACATTTACTTAGGCAATGCCCTGGACAGTTGAAAATGTCAGTTTTATCCTAGGGAACTGAATATACTTTTCTCTGACAGGCTAAAGGGGAGGTGTAGGTTTATCTGCCTGTCAAATGGCACCCTATTCACTATATAGTGCACTTCATTTGAGCAGGGCTCAATGTACTATATAGGGAATAAGGTGCCATTTGGGATGCATACAGCATCTACTTCCTGGTTTAGTTTGATCCAACATGTTTAATAAATTCTTATAAACTGGGTGGTTCGAGCTCTGAATGCTGATTGGCTGACAACCGTGGTATTTTCAGACTGTATAACACAGGTATGACAAAACATGTATTTTTATTGCTCTAATTATATTGATAACCAGTTTACAGTAGCATTAAGGTACAGTGGGGCAAAAACATATTTAGTCAGCCACCAATTGTGCAAGTTTTCCAACTTAAAAAGATGAGAGAGGCCTGTAAATGTCATCATAGGTACACTTCAACTATGACAGACAAAATGAGGGAAAAGAAATCCAGAAAATCACATTGTAGGATTTTGAATGAATTTATTTTCTAATTATGGTGGAAAATAAGTATTTGGTCACCTACAAACAAGCAACATTTCTGGCTCTCACAGACCTGTAACTTCTTCTTTAAGAGGCTCCTCTGTCCTCCACTCATTACCTGTATTAATGGCACCTGTTTGAACTTCCAGTATAAAAGACACCTGTCCACAACCTCAAACAGTCACACTCCAAACTCCACTATGGCCAAGACCAAAGAGCTGTCAAAGGACACCAGAAACAAAATTGTAGACCTGCACCAGGCTGGGAAGACTGAATCTGCAATAGGTAAGCAGCTTGGTTTGAAGAAATCAACTGTGGGAGCAATTATTAGGAAATGGAAGACATAAAAGACCACTGATAATCTCCCTCGATCTGGGGCTCCACGCAAGATCTCACCCCGTGGGGTCAAAATTGTCACAAGAACTGTGAGCAAAAATCCCAGAACCACACGGGGGGACCTAGTGAATGACTTGCAGAGAGCTGGGACCAAAGTAAAAAAGCCTACCATCAGTAACACACTACGCTGCCAGGGACTCAAATCTTGCAGTGCCAGACGTGTCCCCCTGCTTCAACCAGTACATGTCCAGGCCGAAGTTTGCTAGAGATCATTTGGATGATCCAGAAGACGATTGGGAGAATGTCATATGGTCAGATGAAATTAAAAATATAACTTTTTGGTAAAAACTCAACTCGTCGTGTTTGGAGGACAAAGAATGCTGAGTTGCATCCAAAGAACACCATACCTACTGTGAAGCATGGGGGTGGAAACATCATGCTTTGGGGCTGTTTTTCTGCAAAGGGACCAGGACGACTGATCCGTGTAAAGGAAAGACATAATGGGGCCATGTATCGTGAGATTTTGAGTGAAAACCTCCTTCCATCAGCAAGGGCATTGAAGATGAAACGTGGCTGGGTCTTTCAGCATGTCAATGATGCTAAACACACTGCCCGGGCAACGAAGGAGTGGCTTCGTAAGAAGCATTTCAAGGTCCTGGAGTGGCCTAGCCAGTCTCCAGATCTCAACCCCATAGAAAATCTTTGGAGGGAGTTGAAAGTCCGTGTTGCCCAGCAACAGTCCCAAAACATCACTGCCCTAGAGGAGATCTGCATGGAGGAATGGGCCAAAATACCAGCAACAGTGTGTGAAAACCTTGTGAAGACTTACAGAAAACGTTTGACCTCTGTCATTGCCAACAAAGAGTATATAACAAAGTATTGAGATAAACTTTTGTTATTGACCAAATACTTATTTTCCACCATAATTTGCAAATAAATTAATAAAAAATCCTACAATGTGAGTTTCTGGAGAAAAAAAATCTCATTTCGTCTGTCATAGTTAAAGTGTACCTATGGTGAAAATTATAGGCCTCTCTCATCTTTTTAAGTGGGAGAACTTGCACAATTGGTGGCTGACTAAATATTTTAGTGCATACACTGCCACCTACATCACTGGAGTGCGCAGCCTGTCATAACCTATCTATATCACTATTTTCTCTTAACTAACCCTGAATTTCTAATAAAATAATTCCCTACAAACCTCACTACTCCCATCACCCCCACCCAAAATAACACTCCCCATTCCCGTCCAACCT
Organism: Oncorhynchus gorbuscha; assembly: GCF_021184085.1. Lineage (NCBI taxonomy): Eukaryota > Metazoa > Chordata > Actinopteri > Salmoniformes > Salmonidae > Oncorhynchus > Oncorhynchus gorbuscha. The sequence goes on from NC_060179.1 coordinate 38,055,618, forward strand.
CTCTGACCTTGTCAAACAACCTCTCCCTTTTTACATCATACATTTCACAAAATAATAATTAATGTTCAACTGTTTCTTCTACCATAAAGCCATTACACATTCCAGTACCCTGTTTCCCTATCATTTTCATAGAGGAATTCAACCCCATATGCTCTAATCTCATCCTACACAACATTAATCCCTCCCTTCTGTTCCCATTACATGACACTATCTCCTGATTTCCTTGTACTATAAACACGTCTGCCCTTACTACATTTATCCCATTGTCTCTGCCAGCATATCTAAACCATTTTTCCAAATCAACTGCACCTGTATATCCACAATATTATTTTTCCCTGCTCTTTTTGCTATTAATGTAAACTATATAATTCCCAGAAACACCTGTATGAGCCAAAATGCAACAGAACTGAATTTCAATACCATTTCTTTGTAAGCTCAAAAATAGCATATTTAGTTTTAACCAACATTTTGATCCCTTATTGATGTCTCCTGTTAAAGGGGGAGGGAGACAGGTTAAATAATGATTTTTAAGTCTTGTCTGTGTGCCATTCAGAGGCTGAATGGGCAAGACAAAAGATTTAAGTGCCTTTGAACAGGGCATGGTAGTAGGTGCCAGGCACACCGGTTTCAATGTGTCAAGAAATGCATTGCTGCTGGGGTTTTCTCGCTCAAAAGGACATCCAGCCAACTTGACACAGCTGTGGGAAGCATTGGAGTCAACATGGGCCATTATCCCCGTGGAACGCTTTCAACATCTTTTAGAGTCCATGCCCTGATGAATTGAGGCTGTTCTGAGTGCAAAAGTGGTCGCAACTCAATATTAGGAAGGTATTCTTCATGTTCTGTACAATCAGCTATTCAACCCCATTCATAAATTGTATATCTATAGAAAGTGTTAACCCTTTAGTTTTTCATTACTGTTTATGTTTTCATGGAATATAATGGTGACAATTTTATGCATGTGGGTAGTTTTTTCTTACACTAGGCCTATTTGTACAGATAATACCAATGTTAGTGTTTGAACGTGTGTCACAGAATTCCATATAGAACTACTGATTTATAGGATCTCTGTGATGTGTGAACATCTGTACACGTCTTTATGAGGATATGAGATAATATGCTATGTCTGTCTGTAGGTCTCTGCACATGGATGGCTGGTTGCATGTCTACAGGCAAGTGAACATATCAGTATTGTGTGTTGGTGAAGCACTGATGTGTGTGTGTGTGTGTCCGCCTGTGTGGGTGAATATCTGATGTCTGATTGACACTGACAGTCTATGCAGACAGAATCTGATCCCAATGGCCCTGGTCAAAAGTAGTGCACTAAATGGGGGAATAGGGTGCCATCTGGAACACAGCAGAGCTTCCTCTGAAATGTTCATTTTCCCAGGTGGAAGCACAGGGCTGGGAATACCTTTTCTATAAATCAATAAACAGCTTAACCAAGTATTTCACAATGCATTCCCGTGGGACACATCGCTGCACGGTATGAAAATCTGCCATGCAAATAAACGAGAATAAAAATATATAATATTAATAATCCTTGCTTCAGTATAAGGGAACAAACCTTTATTGGCATACAGTGGAGAAATCCAAAATCATTTGTGTGGTCATTTATATCATTACGGCAGTTCAGGTGGTGGGGCAGAGCACTCGGCAAGACAAAATAAATGGATTCAACACTGTGGGGAAATTGAATGGAAATATTCAGTGAAATGGTTTGGATGGGCAGGAAATGTAGAACTACCACAGTATATTACCCAATTCTCTCTACAAGGACATGCTTTCCGCTATCAATGGATGAATTGTGCAAATGAGAGATTTCTTCTCATCAATAAATAATGTGCATTATCACTAATGTGCTGTGTATCAACTTGATCCAGTGTGTAATGACAGTAGGTTTCAAACCAGAGACCAAGGGCGGCATACCAAATGGCACCCTATTTCAAATAAAGTACTTTTGACCAGGGACCAAATGTACTATACTAAACCAGTGTACTATACGGGTCATTCTACAGAAGTGGTGAAAAATGTGAGTTGAAAAAAAATCCTAATTTGTATCCTATTTATTCCAAACTTTCAGCACACAAGAATTCCAACATATGTCAGGTAGACATACAGTATATACTACTCACACACTCTGTTTGTATTGCAATATTTGAAATATTTACCTGAATTCCTTACCACCCCACTAAATTTGCAAATGCATTTTACGGCAAAAAAGAGCTTCTAGATATCAGGACAGAGATCACTCACCTCAGATTAGACAAATATTTTTTCTACAACAAGGACGATGCACAAGACATTCTCCAAACACCCCACAAGGCCGACATCCCCGTTATTTGCAAGAGGAAGCGACGCAGGTACAGAGGACAAAGAGCCGGATGCCTGGTCAGGACCTGGAGAAGGCGACTGGGAAAGCTGCCGTTACAGTCTATACCAACAGGTAATCATTGGACAATAAATTAGACGAGGTACGATCACGTGGCTGAATGACGACATGGATATTCAGCTAGAAGGATATACGCTGCACCGGCAAGATAGAACAGCACACTCCGGTAGGACGAGGAGGGGCAGTCTGTACATATTTGTAAAGAACAGCTGGTGCACGAAATCTAAGAAAGTCCCTAGATTTTGCTCGCCTGAAGTAGAGTATATTGTGATAAATTGCAGGACACACTACTTGCCTAGAGAGTTTTCAGCTATACTTTTCGTGGCTGTTTATTTACCACCACAGACCGATGCTGGCACTAAGACCACACTCAGTCAGATGTATAAGGAAATAAGCTAACAGGAAACCACTCTCCCAGAGGCGGCGCCCCTAGTGACCGGAGACTTTAATGCAGGGAAACTTAAATCAGTTCTACCAAATTAATATCAACATGTTAAATGTGCAACCAGAGGGGAAAAAAATCTAGATCATTCCACAGACAGAGACGCGTACAAAGCTCTCCCTCGCCCTCCATTTGGTAAATCCGACCACAACTCTATCCTCCTGATTCCTGCTAACAAGCAAAAATTAAAGCAGGAAGCACCAGTGACTCAGTCTATAAAAAAGTGGTCAGATGAAGCAGATGCTAAACTATAGGACTGTTGTTATAACAGACTGGAACATGTTCCAGGGTTCTTCGGATGGCATTGAGGAGTAAACCACATGAGTCACTGGCTTTATAAATAAGTGCATCGAGGACGTCGTCCGCACAGTGACTGTACGTACATACCCCAACCAGAAGCCATGGATTACAGGCAACATTTGCACTGAGCTAAAGGGTGAGAGCTGCCACTTTCAAGGTGTGGGAATCTAACCTGGAACCTTAAAAGAAATCCTGATATGCCCTGTGACAAACTATCAAACAGGCAAAGTGTCAATACAGGGCTAAGATTGAATCATATTACACCGGCTCCAACGCACGTCTTATGTGGCAGGGCTTGCAAACTATTACAGACTACAAAGGGAAGCACAGCCACGAGCTACCCAGTGACACAAGCCTACCAGACAAGCTAAATCACTTCAATGCTCGCGTCGAGGCAAGCAACACTGAGGCATGCATGAAAGCATCAGCTGTTCCAGACGACTGTGTGATCACGCTCTCAGTAGCCAACGTGAGTAAGACCTTTAAACAGGTCAACATACACAAGGCTGCAGGGCCAGATGGATTACCAGGACGTGTGCTCCGGGCATGTTCTGACCAACTGGCAGGTGTCTTCACTAACATTTACAACATGTCTCTGATTAAGTCTGTAATACTAACATGTTTCAAGCAGACCACCATAGTCCCTGTGCCCAAGAAAAGGCAGCCTTCCTAAATGACTACAGACCCGTAGCACTCACGTCCGTAGCCATGAAGTGCTTTGAAAGGTTGGTAATGGCTCACATCAACACCATTATCCCAGAAACACTAGACCCACTCCAATTTTCATACCGCCCAAACAGACTCACAGACCATGCAATTTCTATTGCACTCCCCACTGCCCTTTCCCACCTGGACAAAAGGAACACTTATGTGAAAATGCTATTTATTGACTACAGCTCAGCGTTCAATACCATAGTACCCTCAAAGCTCATTACTAAGCTAAGGATCCTGGGACTAAACACATCCCTCTGCAACTTGATCCTGGACTTTCTGACGGGCCGCCCCCAGGTGGTGAGGGTAGGTAGCAACACATCTGCTACGCTGATCCTCAACACTGGAGCTCCACGGGGCTGGTGCTCAGTCCCCTCCTGTACTCCCTGTTCAACCACGACTGCATGGCCAGGCACGACTCCAACCCCATCATTAAAGTTTGCAGATGACATAACAGTGGTAGGCCTGATCACCGACAATGACGAAACAGCCTGGCCGGGTGGTGCCAGAATAACAACCTATCCCTCAACATAACAAAGACTAAGGAGATGATTGTGGACAAAAGGAAAAGGAGGACCGAGCACGAAGCCATTCTCATCGACGGGGCTGTAGTGGAGCAGGTTGAGAGAATCAACTTCCTTTGTGTCCACATCAACAACAAACTAGAATGGTCGAAACACACCAATACCGTCATGAAGAGGGCACGACAAAGCCTATTCCCCTTAATGAAACTAAAAAGATTTGGCATGGGTCCTGAGATCCTCAAAAGGTTCTACAGCTGCAAAATCGAGAGCATGGTTGCATTACTGCCTGGTTCGGCAATTGCTCGTCCTCTGACTACAAGGCACTACAGAGGGTAGTGCATACGGCCCAGTACATCACTGGGGCTAAACTGCCTGCCATCCAGGACCTCTACACCAGGCGGTGTCAGAGGAAGGCCATAAAAATTTCCGAAGACCCCAGCCATCCCAGTCATAGACTGTTCTCTCAACTACCGCATGGCAAGAGGAACCGGAGTCCCAAGTCTAGGACAAAAGGCTTCTCAACAGTTTTTACCCCCAAGCCATAAGACTCCTGAACAGGTAATTAAATGGCTACAGGTACTATTTGCATTGTGTGCCCCCCAACCCCTCCCCAACCCCGCTGCTTCTATCATATATGCATAGTCACTTTAACTATACATTCTACTTCAATTGGGCCAACCAACCAGTGCTCCTGCACATTGGCTAACCGGGCTATCTGCATTGTTTCCCACCACCCACCACCCGCCAAACCCTCTTTTACGCTACTGTTACTCTCTGTTCATCATATATGCATAGTCACTTTAACCATATCTACATGTACATACTACCTCAATCAGCCTGACTAACTGGTGTCTGTATGTAGCCTTGCTACTTTTATAGCCTCGCTACTGTATATAGCCTGTCTTTTTATTGTTGTTTTATTTATTTTCTTACCTATTGTTCACCTAATACCTTTCTTTCACTATTGGTTAGAGCCTGTAAGTAAGCATTTCACTGTAAAATTTGCACTATTGGTTAGAACCTGTAAGTATGCATTTCACTGTAAAATTTGCAATAAAGGGAGAAGCATGCACGGTACTGATAATTTTGATTATCATTCTAATACAGACACATTCTAGACATTTTACTTGCATATCAAATAAAATAAAAATTACCCTGATTTTCAAAAGCCTTAAATAGAATTTTGAGAAATGTAATCTCTACTGTAAATGACTTATGCATCTTATTACTGAACAAAATTATAAATGCAACATGGAACAATTTCAACGATTTTACTGAGTTACAGTTCATATAAGAAAATGAATTCATTAGGCCCTAATCTATGGATTTCACATGACATGTCTCAGCTCCTGCTTTTTCCAGTCTCTCTTTTCTCGCCCTCCTGGTTTTGACCCTTGCCTGTCCTGTCTCCGAGGCCGCCTGCCTGACCACTCTGCTTGCCCATGAGCCTGCCTTCCGCCCGGTACCGTTGTCTCACCTCTGGTTTACTGACCTCTGCCTGCCTTGACCTGTCTATTGCCTGCCCCTGTGGGAATATTAAACTATTGTTTATTCGACGTGGTCTGCATCTGGGTCTTACCTTCATACCTAATAGTACAAACGGGCCATGACTGACCTAGCAGACCCGCACCAGCTGCACAACGCCATCTCCTCCAAAGGAGCCTCCATTGGTAGCCTCAAAAGGCTCCTCAACAGCTTCTACCCCCAAGCCATGAGACTACTGAACAATTCATAAAATAGCCACCGGACAATTTACATTGATCCCCCCGCTTCCCTTTTGTACACTGCTACTACTCGCTGTTTGTTACCTATGCATAGTCTCTTCGCCCCCACCTACATGTACAGATTACCTCAAGTAGCCTGTACCCCTGCACACTGACTCGGTACCGGTGCCCCCTGTATATAGCCTCGTTTGTGTTATACTTATTGTGCTACATTTTATCTGAACTTTTTATGTTAGTCTACTTGGTAAATATGTTATTTTCTTGAACTGCACTGTTGGTTAAAAGGGTTTGTAAGTAAGCATTTCACGGTAACGTCAACACTTGTATTCGGAGCAAGTGACAAAGTTTTATTTGATTTGAGGGTGGTGAGGTCTGCCCAACGCATCACTGGAGGCAAACTACCTGCCCTCCAAGACAGCTACAGCACCCAATGTCACAGGAAGGCCAAAAATATCATCAAGGACAACAACCACTCGAGCCACTGCCAGTTCACGCCTCAATCATTCAGAAGGTGGCGTGCATCAAAGCTGGGGCCGAGTGTCAAATCTGCTCCCGCTCTTCCCTCCCTTGGCACTTGAGGGCGACAGGCTGCCCTTCATCACGCACTCCTACCATCAATTATGCACACCTACCTTCCCTCGTCACGCGCTTCAGCGAAATTGGACTCACCTGGACTCACTTATCATCTGTTCATTATCTCCCCTATAGTTGTCGGTTTCCCTGCTCTGTTCCCCGCTGATGCATTGATTGTTTTTTGTCTTTGTTTTCTTGTATGCTGACGCTGTTCCTGTCTCGTTCCATGTCTGTTCCTCATTAAATGTTTGACTCCCCGTACCTGCTTCGTCTCTCCAGTGTCAACACATGCAGTGACATCACCTGGTTTAAAGGATGTTTCTAGAGCCATCTTCTCTCTCATCATCACTCAATGCCTAGGTTTACCTCCACTGTGTTCACATCCTACCATACCTTTGTCTGTACATTATGCCTTGAATCTATTCTATCGTGCCCAGAAACCTGCTCCTTTTACTCTCTGTTCCGAACGTACTAGATGACCAGTTCTTATAGCCTTTAGCCGTACCCTTTTCCTACTCCTCCTCTGTTCCTCTGGTGATGTAGAGGTTAATCCAGGTCCTGCAGTGCCTAGCTACACTCTTATTCCCCAGGTGCTCTCATTTGTTGACTTCTGTAACCGTAAAAGCCTTGGTTTCATGCATGTTAACATTAGAAACCTCCTCCCTAAGTTTGTTATATTCACTGCTTTAGCACGCACTGCCAACCTGGATGTCCTAGCCTTGTCTGAATCCTGGCTTAGGAAGACCACGAAAACCCAGATATTTTCATCTGTAACTATAATATTTTCCGACAAGATAGAACTGCCAAAGGGAGCAGAGTTGCAATCTACTGCAGAGATAGCCTGCATAGTCTGTCTTAGTATCCAGGTCTGTAATCAAACAATTCGAGCTTCTACTTTTAAAAATCCACCTTTCGAGAAACAAGTCTCTCACCGTTGCCGCTTGCTATAGACCACCCTCGGCCCCCAGCTGTGCCCTGGATACCATATGTGAATTGATTGCCCCAAGTCTATCTTCAGAGCTTGTGCTGCTAGGTGACCTAAACTGGGACATGCTTAACACCCCAGGCATCCTACAGTCTAAGCATGATGCCCTCAATCTCACACAAATTATCAACGAACCTACCAGGTACAACCCCAAATCCGTAAACACTGTCGTGGCAGAATCAGAATCCTTCAGGTAACATTTGTAAATAATATGTTTTATTGATTTTCATAAGCATGCTTATGTGGGAAAGTTACTTGGGCCCAGAGAGGGGAGAGATCGAGAGGTCGGGATGGTGTGATTAATGGGGAACCAGTTAGGTTGGCTCCACAATGTCTGTGTGCCAGTCACGTCTCTCTATAAGCTTGTCCAGGAGGGGGTGTATTTGATATATGCCATTGGATGAGGTAATGTTTTTGGTTCTAAGTGGTACCAAGAACGAGAACAGAGCTTTGGTTTAGGAGACCAAACTGAACGATAATTTATAGCTAATGCTATAAATTATGGGATACTCCTTTTTCTGGTAAAAGGTTCTTTGTGTAATGTTCCTAAGATCTGTTATTTTTCATGTGAGTTTAGATGGGTGTGTCTTTGCTCTAAAGGATCTCAGTTGCCATTATGTTGACACTCTCAGATAATTCATTTATAGACACTGAATTGATCTGAGAGTCACAGGGCTATGGTGAAGTTCATATAATTAAAGATGGACTTTATGATAACTCTGACTTGTGTGTGGTTTGCTCTCTCATGATTTGGTAAAACAGGAAATTTCCATGACAACACGGGCACCCTCGTAGATATCATCCTAAACAATTTGCCCTCCAAATACACCTCTGCTGTCTTAAACCAAGATCTCAGCGATCACTGCCACATTGCCTGCATCTGTAATGGGCCTGCTGTCAAACAACCACCCCTTATCACTGTCAAACGCTCACTAAAACACTTCAGCGAGCAGGACTTTCTAATCGACCTGGCTCGGGTATCCTGGAAGGATATTGACCTCATCGTCAGTAGTGGATGCCTGGTTATTCTTTAAAAGTGACTTCCGCACCGTCTTAAATAAGCATGCCCCATTCAAAAAAGGTAGAACCAAGAACAGATATAGCCCTTCATTCACTCCAGACCTGACTGCCCTTGACCAGCACAAAAATATAATGTGGAGTATTGCATTAACATCGAATAGCCCCCACTATATTCTACTTTTCAGGGAAATTAGGAACCAATATACACAGACAGTTAGGAAAGCAATGGCTAGCTTTTTCAAACAGAAATTTGCATCTTATAGCATGAACTTGAAAAAGTTCTGGGACACTGTAAAGTCCATGGAGAATAAGAGCACCTCCTCCCAGCTGCCCACTGCACTGAGGCCAGGAAACACTGTCACAACCGATAAATCCACTTTTATTGAGAAATTCAAAAAGCATTTTTCTACGACTGGCCATGCTTTCCACCTGGCATCCCCTACCCCGTTCAACAGCCCTTCACCCTCCACAGCAACTCGCCCAAGCCTCCCCCATTTCTTAAGCCTTCCCCATCTAGATAGCTGATGTTCTGAAAGAGCTGCAAAATCTGGACCCCTACAAATCAGCTGGGCTAGACAATCTGGACGCTCTCTTTCTAAAATGATGTGCCAAAATTGTTGCCCCTATTACTAGCCTGTTCAACCTCTCTTTCGTATCGTCTGAGATTCCCAAAGATTGGAAACCTGCTGCGGTAAACCCCCTCTTCAAAGGGGAGACACTCTAGACCCAAACTGCTGCAGACCTATTTATATCCTACCCTACCTTTCTAAGGTATTCTAAATCCAAATCCAAGTTAACAAACAGATCACCAACCATTTAGAATTCCACCGTACCTTCTCCGCTATGCAATCTGGTTTCAGAGCTGGTCATGGGTGCACCTTAGCCACGCTCAAGGTCCTAGACGATATCATAACAGCCATCGATAAGAGATAATACTGTGCAGCTGTATTCATTGACCTGGCTACGGCTTTCGGCTCTGTCAATCAACACATTCTTATCGGCAGACTCAACAGCCTTGGTTTCTCAAATGACCTCCTCGCCTAGTTCTCTGATAGAGTTCCGTGTGTCAAATCGGAGGACCTGTTGTCCGGACCTCTGGCAGTCTCTATGGGGGTGCCACAGGGTTCAATTCTTGGGCCGACTCTCTTCTCTGTATACTTCAATGTTATCGCTCTTGCTGCTGGTGATTCTTTGATTCACCTCTACGCAGACGACACCATTCTGTATACTTCTGGCCCTTCTTTGGACACTGTGCTAACTAACCTCCAGACGAGATTCAATGCCATACAACTCTCCATCCGTGGCCTCCAACTTCTCTTAAATGCAAGTGAAACTACATGCATGCTCTTCAACCGATCGCTGCCTGCACCTGCAAACCAGTCCAGGATCACTACTCTGGACGGTGCGGACTTGTATGTGTACAACTACAAATACTTAGGTGTCTGGCTAGACTGTAAACTCTCCTTCCAGACTCAAATAAAACATTTCCAATCCAAAGATAAATCTAGAATTGGCTTCCTATTTAACAACAAAGCATCCTTCACTCATGCTGCCAAATATACCCTCGTAAAACTGACTATCCTACCGATCCTCGACATTGGCGATGTCATTTACAAAATAGCCTACAAACCTCTACTCAACAAATTGGTTGCAGTCTATGACAGTGCCATCCGTTTTTGTCACCAAAGCCCCATATACTACCCACCACTGCGACCTGAACGCTCTCGTTGGCTGGCCCTCTCTTTATACTCGTTGCCAAACCCACTGGCTACAGGTTATCTAAGTCTTTTCTAGGTAAAGCCCCGCCTTATCTCAGCTCACTGGTCACCATAGCAGCACCCACCCGTAATACATGCCCCAGCAGGTATATTTCACTGGTCACCCCCAAAGCCAATTCCTCCTTTGGCCGCCTTTCCTTGCAGTTAATTCTCTGCTGCCAATGACTGGAACAAACAGCAAAAATCACTGAAGCTGGAGAGTCATATCTCCCTCACTAATTTTAAGTACCAGCTGTCAGAGCAGCTCACAGATCATTGTACCTGTACATAGACCACCCAACTACCTCATCCCCATACTGTATTATTTATTTATTTTGCTCCTTTGCACCCCAGTATCTCTACTTGCACATTCTTTTTCTGCACATCTATCACTCCAGTGTTTAATTGCTGTATTGTAATTTTTTCGCCACTATGGCCTATTTATTGCCTTACCTCCCTTAATTTACCTCATTTGCACATACTGTGTGTAGACTTTTTCAACTGCATTATTGACTGTATGTTTGTTTATTCCATGTGTAACTCTGTGTTGTTGTTTGTGTCGAACTGCTTTGCTTTATCTTGGCCAGGTCGCAGTTGTAAATGAGAACTTGTTCTCAACTAGCCTACCTGGTTAAATAAAGTTGAATACAATTTTTTTATTAAATAGTGTGACACCGAGAGAATGAAAAACAGCTTCTATCTCAAGGCCATCAGACTGTTAAATAGCCATCACTAGGTGACTTTCACCCGGTTACGTATCCCTGCACCTTAGAGGCTGCTGCCCCATATACAGTTGAAGTCGGAAGTTTACATACACCTTAGCCAAATACATTTAAACTCAGTTTTTCACAAATCCTGCCATTTAATCCAAGTAAAAATGCCCTGTCTTAGGTCAGTTAGGATCACCACTTTATTTTAAGAATCTGAAATGTCAGAATAATAGTAGGGAGAATGAGTCATTTCAGGTTTTATTTCTTTCATCACATTCCTGTGGGTCAGAACTTTGCATACACTCAATTAGTATTTGGTAGCATTGCCTTTAAATTGTTTAACTTGGGTCAAACGTTTCAGGTAGCTTTCCACAACCTTCCCACAATAATTTGGGTGAATGTTGGCCCATTACTCGTGACAGAGCTGGTGTAACGGAGTCAGGTTTGTAGGCCTCCTTGCTCGCACACACTTTTTCAGTTCTGCCCACACATTTTCCATAGGATTGAGGTCAGGGCTTTGTGATGGCCACTCCAATACCTTAACTTTGTTCTCCTTAAGCCATTTTGCCACAACTTTTTAACTTTGCTTGCGGTCACTGTCCATTTGGAAGACCCATTTGCGACCAAGCTTTAACTTCCTGACTGTTGTCTTGAGATGTTGCTTCAATATATTCACATAATTTGCTTAGTGGATGTTCAGGTTATGTCGATATAGGACTTGTTTTACTGTGGATATATGTACTTTTGTACCTGTTTCCTCCAGCATCTTCACAAGGTCCTTTGCTGTGGTTCTGTGATTGATTTGCACTTTTCGCACCACAGTACGTTCATCTCTAGGAGAAAGAACGCGTCTCCTTCCTGATTGGTATGACTGCTGCATGGTCCCATGGTGGTTAACTATATTATTGTTTGTACAGATGAATGTGGTACCTTCAGGCATTTTGAAATTGCTCCCAAGGATGAACCAGACTTGTGGACATCTACATTTTATTTTCTGAGGTCTTGGCTAATTTCTTTTTATTTTCTGATGATGTCAAGCAAAGAGGCACTGAGTTTGAAGGTAGGCCTTGAAATACATCCACAGGTAAAACTCCAATTGACTCAAATTATGTCAATTAGCCTATCAGAAGCTTCTAAAGCCATGACATCATTTTCTGGAATTTTCCAATCTGTGTAAAGGCACAGTCAACTTAGTGTATGTAAACTTCTGACCCACTGGAATTGTGATACAGTGAATTTTATGTGAAATTATCTGTCTGTAAACAATTGTTGAAAAATGACTTGTGTCATCCACAAAGTAGATGTCCTAACCAACTATAGTTTGTTGACAAGACATTTGTGGAGTGGTCAAAAGATTTGTTTTAATGACTCCAACCTTATGTGTATGTAAACTTCCGACTTCAACTGCATATACGTCCAATGTCTTGGCTAAATGACTCTATCACGGCATTGTCTCTAACGTCATGTTGGGGGCGATCCTACTTGAAGGTGGGTAGTTAAAGGCACTACAGGGGACACTACAGGGTTGCCCTAGCGAACTCTGGAGAAGAGGCTGAGGACGCTGTGGATGGACCACCTGATGGAGTTTCAGGATCTATTGCCAACATTCTGAAAATAGTGATTGCTTCAGTCCCATTGGTGATCCTAGCATAAGACCTCATTAGGTCTTCCATTGTACGTGTGAGCCTGTGTACATAGTAGGTGCACACACCAAGGGCAATAAGACCAAAGATCATGGTAACAGTCTGGATACTATCCTGCACCATCCAAGAATGGGTGACAGTCCCATCTTTTGGCTTGAAGTCAGTCGGGTCAACTAAAAGTATGCTAAGATCTACAGTCATTGATTCCTAGTACTATAATTTTTTGAATGGTCTGTGGTAACTCAAGGGAATGTTTCGCAAAAGCGTCCGGCATTTCAATATTCATGTCTATCCTGTCATCGGGAAGTTGGTATAGAGCTTGGTCGTCTATGTGGATAATCGCCCCCTCTGGTATCTTCACAAAAATAGTCTGGTTCGGGAGGTTCAGTTGGACGGTTGAGTCATGGTGTTTATAAGTCATGGTGGTGGACGCAAACAGGGTGTTAACCAACCATAGATTCCCTTGCTGTTAGTTTGGCTCTACAGCATTCTTCGCTGGTGATAGGCTTAAGTCCACACAGGCGCTCAGTGTTATCCCTTAAGACTCCCATTCCTGTGCGGGTAGCGTGACTACAGCTCAAGCTCATTACCATAACGCACAATGCGCAAAAATATTCCTAAAAATATTTAACCTCCACACATTAACAAGTAAAATAGCTCAAATGAAAGATAAACAAGTTGTTTATCGAGCCAGCAAGTCAGATTTCTAAAATGTTTTACGGCGAAAACATAGCACATATTTATGTCAAACCACCACCGCAGACATAGCTCATTAGCATAGCCAAGTAGGAAAAAATATGCAATCAACAAACGCAGGATTAAAAGAAAAATCATTTCACTAACCTTTTGAAATCTTCATCAGATGACAGTAAATATAACATGTTACACAGTACATTCATTTTATTTTCAATAATATGCTATATATATCCATAAATCTCTGTTTACAATTATGCATCGTTCAAAAAATGCTACTAAAATGTCCGGAGAAATGACGATAGCTCCGGCAGATAACGTCAGCTAACAAGGAATACACATCATAAACTTGCATGTTTTGCATATGTATAGGAAGATACACTTCTTCTAAATGCAAACGCTGTGTTACATTTATTTCTAACATTACATTTTGCGTTTACTAGGCTATAATAGGGAGTCGGCGCTCCAAAATGTAGCATTCTGGCTCCTCTATCTTGGAGTCGACAGAAACCCAAAAAACACATAAATATTCCCTTACCTTTGCTGTTCTTCCATCAAAAGACCTGGAAGGAATTATACTTACCAAAAACAGCCTTTAGTTTTCAAGTCTGCGTCTTTCGGTTCTCAAAATAGCCTCATTTTGGTCAAAATGTAGGCAAAATTCAAGTGGATGCGCACCAAAACGTCGAAAATATATATTATATGTCGAGTAAACTTGTCAAACTATGTTCATAATTAAGCTTTAACATGTTATAAAGGTGTACAGCAATTTTGAGGACGAAGCTGAACACACACGTCTTGTCATTGAACCTGAAGAAAAGCGAGAGCGGGAGCAGAGCGCCCATACAGGGCACTTTTTTTTGGCGTGACCAAGACTTTTCGGCACGCTCAACGTCTCGTGAGCGCGCGATTCACACAATGACAAGCCCCATAGAAGGCAGGCTTCGCGCTGAACACGTAGAAACTGTTCTCAGAGCTGTAGCCTTTTGGGAAGTGCGTTTAAGATGACGTCAAAGTTGGGGCAACTTTTTCCATGACGAGAGATTTTGGGAGAATGCATGCCCTGACACTTCTGCCTTACATAGAGACAAAATGTAAACGGTTTTAGAAGCGTTAGAGTGTTTTCTATTCGATAATATTTTTTATATGCATATATTAGCAACTTTTGAAAAAAAAATTCCTGTTTTATATGGGTACCCAAATCCTCCAGAAGGGGCAGTCGTAGCCTGAACAGGTTAAATATGGTTTGCTAGGACAAAGGTTGTGGACGTCTTTGGTTCGAGTACACATTAACAGGTCAGGGTGAGATAGAAATCTGGATTGTGTTTCTGATAAGCTATGACTGGGGGTGTGCCGAATTTCACATGGGTGCTGCCTCGCAAAAATCCTACATTTAGAACCATTTTCAATCTATCGATATTCTCCAGTTCAACAACCGGCAGCATCAGTAAAAATCCCTTCATTACGATCAATATCCACGTGTATTGGAATTGCCGACCCCAGACTTTTGGCCAAATGTGACCTGATTCAGGAAACTAGTCTTATGTTGCAAGTCACGATTTACAGGAGATCTGTTGGAATGTAAAAAATATGTTTTTATAAAAATGTGTTTTTTTGGCAGAAATGCCTTCTCCAGCATGTGAACTATCATGTGCCTTAATATCAAACTTGTATGCCATCTGTAAATATGAATAAAATTGTTAAATTATGAACCTAGTTGGTTTAGACAGTTGGCAACCTTACCGCTAGCCATGATTGGCTGAGATAATGATTGGGCTGGACATGCCGAGAGATGAGTTTGGATTGTACCATATAGCATGCATCTGTCTATTGGAGCTGGTCAGTATGTTTAGGTAATCGTGTCGAACGTGGCTTTAAAAAAAATGTGTTACGTACTTAACTTCTTCGAGATAGGGTGCGCTCTTTTAATTTTTGGATAAAAAACGTTCCCGTTTTAAACAAGATATTTTGTCACGAAAAGATGCTCGACTATGCATGTAATTGACAGCTTTGGAAAGAAAAAACTCTGACGTTTCCAAAACTGCAAATATATTATCTGTGAGTGCCCCAGAACTAATGCTACAGGCGAAACCAAGATGAAGTTTCATACAGGAAATGCCCCAGATTCTGAAGGTGCTGTGTTCCAACGTCTCCTTATATGGCTCTGAATGCGCCAGGAATGAGCCTGCCCTTTCTGTCGTTTCTCCAAGATGTCTGCAGCATTGTGACGTATTTGTAGGCATATAATTGGAAGATTGACCATAAGAGACTACATTTACCAGGTGTCCGCCCGGTGCCCTGTGTCGAAATTTTTGCGTAATCTCTAGGTCCATGCGCGTTCCATTTCTTCAGAAGAGAAAGTCAACTGCCACGAAGGATTTTTCATCGATAGATATGTAAAAAACACCTTGAGGATTGATTCTAAACATCGTTTGCCATGTTTCTGTCGATATTATGGAGTTAATTTGGAAAAAAGTTTGCTTTTTCTTACCCAAACGTGATGAAGAAAATGGAGCGATTTGTCAACACAAATAATATTTTTGTAAAAACTGAACATTTGCTATCTAACTGAGAGTCTCCTCATTGAAAACGTCTGAAGTTCTTCAAAGGTAAATTATTTTATTTGAATGCTTTTCTGGTTTTTGTGAAAATGTTGCATGCTGAATGCTAGGCATAATCCTATGCTAGGCTATCAATAATGTTACACAAATGCTTGTTTTGCTATGGTTGAGAAGCATATTTAAAAAATCTGAGATGACAGTGTTGTTAACAAAAGGCTAAGCTTGAGAGCAAATAGATTTATTTCATTTCATTTGCGATTTTCATGAATAGTTAACGTTGCGTTATGCTAATGAGCTTGCGGATAGATTTACACAATCCTGGATACAGGTTTTTTTCGTAGCTAAACGTGACGCAGAAAACGGAGCGATTTGTCCTAAACAAATAATCTTTCAGGAAAAACTGAACATTTGCTATCTAACTGAGAGTCTCCTCATTGAAAACATCCAAAGTTCTTCAAAGGTAAATTATTTTATTTGAATGCTTTTCTGTTTTGTGAAAATGTTGTCTGCTGAATGCTAACGCTAAATGCTACGCTAAATGCTATGCTAGCTATCAATACTGTTACACAAATGCTTGTTTTGCTATGGTTGAGAAGCATATTTTGAAAATCTGAGATGACAGTGTTGTTAACAAAAGGCTAAGCTTGAGAGCTAGCATATTGATTTCATTTAGTTTGCGATTTTCATGAATAGTTAACGTTGCGTTATGGTAATTGGCTTGAGGCTGTAGTCACGATCCCGTATCCGGGATGGCTCGACACAAGAAGTTAAACTGCATAAACCTAATGTCAAGTTAAAGCGCACTGTTAGCTAGCTGTAGCTCAGTTGGTAGAGCATGGCGCTTGTAACGCCAGGGTAGTGGGTTCGATTCCCGGGACCACCCATACGTAGAATGTATGCACACATACAAGCTTTTTTGGATAAAAGCGTCTGCTAAATGGCATATATTATTATTATTATTATTATTATATATATTACTAACATTAGCTAACAGTACGCTTTAACTTGACATTGGTTTATGCAGTTTATAAAGGTCTACAGCAATTGTGAGGACGAAGCGATACACACACGTCTTTTAATCGATCCTGAGGGAAAGAGAGAAAATGTGCAGAGCGCGCATACAGGGCACTGTTTTTTTGGCGTGACCGAGACCTTTCGGCACGCTCAACGTCTCGTGAGCGCGCGATTCACACACTGACAAGCCCCATAGAAGGCAGCCTTCACGCTGAACACGTAGAAACTGTTCCCAGAGCGGTAGCCTTTTGGGAAGTGCGTTAAAGATGACGTCAAAGCAGAGGCAACTTTTTCCATTACAAGAGAGATTTTGGGAGAATGCATGCCCTGACACTTCTGCTTTACATAGAGACAAAATTTAAACAGATTTAGAATTGTTAGTGTTTTCTATTCGATAATATTTTTTATATGCAAATATTAGCAACTTTTGAATTTTTTTTATCCTGTTTTATATGGGTACCCAAATCCTCCAGAAGGGGCAGTAAACCGTGGTATCCTGAACAGGTTAACTACGTAACACATTTTTTAGCTGGGTCGCTAGCTAACATTATGTGTATGATCTTATTCTTCGTATCTTAAACACATTTGCTTGACTAGTTATAGTCATAGAACCTGGCTGGTTAGCTACCTTCAGATTTATGCAGGTTAGTAACACCATGAGTTGTGATTATGGTCCATTCTTTAGCTAGCTATATGTCTTATCAAGACTCTATTTTAATTTTGACAAAGTATTTTGATTTCAAGTGAGTGTGCTGTTAATTAGCTAGCTAACGTTAGCCTGCTGCCTCACTAACTAACATTGTGTCATGCGTTGGGATTCATTGTTTACCTAGCTAGCTATCAAGCGTAATTTCTTAACCAATGACTCTCGTCTTAGTATGCCAGAGTGCAGAATAACTGATGCATTTTTGAATGCTCAACACCCATTATGGGTACATGTCCGGTGTCCATAAATGTCAGCAACAAAGCGTAATTCAATTGTTGCCAGCAGCACAGTTAGTCACCAACACTCTGGATAACATAACAAAAGCCTAAACAGTTTTGCTAGGGTGAATAAAATGGTTAGTGGGGGGTGATATGTGTGATAAAAATTGTTAGTGTGGTGTGTTATTCCAGACATCATATGTCTGGAAGTAGCTAGCCAATATTAGCCAGTTAGGTTGGGTGCTTAAATATAGTTGTGAGGTCAGAGCTTTCGGGAACAACCATAGTTATTGGCCAGAGCGCCCGTTGTGTGCTCTGAACGTGAGATCACAGATAGGACGAGTAATGTTCAGTGAGCTGTTTTCTCTCTCTTAGATGTCTGGAAGTAGCTGGCAAGTTAGTACAGAACGGTTGGATCAACCCTTAAAGAGATGGATGGGGCTAAGGCTTAAGAGGGTGTGAACAATGCTGAATGGTTGTAGACACAAGGGCTCTCCAATAGTAGTAGCAAAACATTGAAAGACGGTTTTCTCAAAAGTGAGTTGGCAGAATTACTTTCCCATTGTTTCCTCAAATGCAATGTATTATATACTATTTTGTAGCTCCTCAAACAATAGCATGGTATACTTTCACTGTAATAGCTACTGTAAATTGGACAGTTCAGTTAGATTAACAAGAACTTAAGCCGCCAATATCTGCCAATATCAGATATGTCTATGTCCTGCGAAATGTTCTTGTTACTTACAACCTCATGCTAATCGCATTGGCCTACGTTAGCTCAATCATCCCGTGGAAGGGACACCGATCCCGAAGAAGTTGGGGAGGTGAGGGCTGGTCAATAAAATTCCCAGTTGCACCGAAGTCCATGAGAGCTATTGAAACAAAATATGAGGGACAGCCAGCCAGTTAAATAGTACTAGGAAAGGTTTGGCGGAAAGTACTGATGTTTTACTGACGCCTAACCCAGAAGACCGATGATCACGTGGCTGTCCCGCTGCTCCCGTAGACCTCCGGTCAGAACATACCAGACACCTTTAAAGCTGGTGCCCCTCCTGTCCGCAATAAGGACAGAACCCCAGCTGTATAAATGACGACGTCGCTCAGCCACCACGAGACGTTTGGCCACCACCTCCATAGGTTCGTGCTCTGACTCAGAATGATCAAAGGAGGAGGGAGAGAGGCGATGGGGGTACCGACGCTCCCAAAGAAGGTTATCCAGACGGATGACTATCGCGATGAGGGCGTCCAAGGACGAGTTGTCTTCTCGGCACACCCACTCCGTCTGGCCCTCTTCACACAATCCTCTTCTCAATAGGATGCGGAGAGCTGGCTCATTCCATCCACTAGATGCTGCCACTGTCCAAAAGGTGAGGGCGTACTCCACCATGGGCTGACCATCTTGTAATAGTTGGAGTAGGAACTCACTCCCCTCTCTGCCCTCTGGTGGATGGTCGAAGACCCCCCTGAACAGAGCCACAAACCCCTCATAGGAACCCAGTTCTTCCTCCCCTCTCTTCCAGATGGCAGTGGCCCACACTAACGCCCGTCCAGTCAGCAGAGAAATAACCGTGGCAACCTTGGACCTCTTTGTTGTGGGGGCTCCCATCTCATGAATTAGAGGGACTAGGACCGACTGCTGGATCGGCTGGGGTACTGGCTCACTGGGTCGACTTGTAGTGGAGAATCCTCCGCTGTTTGGAGATGACGCCCCTTGAGTAATGTCGACTCGTTGAAGAATGGAGGAGGACCTCATCCATAGCCGTACCCAAATGAGCCAGCTGGTCATGGTGTTGACGAAGTAGGTGTCCCTGTTCGCCGACCATCTGGGAGATTTCTTTGTTAACTGCTGCTTCCATTTGTTGAGGCAGTATTCTGTAACGTAGACGCAGGGAGTCAGAAAGCAGGAGCAGTTAGTGAGTTTAATAATAACAAACATGGCGCGATAGAAACCTGGAGAAGCGTCTGACATAGAAACATAAACAATGCTACCTGATGACTGATAACAAAAGAGCGCTATATAAAGTGTAAGTAATCAAGGGAGTAGTGAAGTCCAGGTGTGACTGATGATGAGACGCAGGTGTGCAAAAGGATAGTTGCCAGGTGTGCGTAAAGTTTAGTTGCCAGGACTGGTGGTTAATAGACCGGTGACGTCGAGCCCCGTAGCAGGGTTGTGACACGGACTTTATAACATTTCCAGAAGGTATGGATTATTGGGTCTTTGTTCGTTTTACACTTAAGACATGATTCTGCCGTTGTGCTGTAGAGTTTGTGAAGTTTGTCTCTTGTATAATAAATTCTCTACATTTTTTTATTTAACCTTCATTTAACCAGGGAAAACATTTGTTTATAATGGATTACGCATACATTTTGGCTAACTGTAATATCTTACCTATCATTTAAATATCTTTCTCTGACTCAAATAGGTTTTCCTCAAGATTTCTCTGTTATCCAAAAGATTTCAAATAAAAATTTCATGACATGAAACTTTTAATTCCAAAATTGCTTTTTAATTCTGAAATGGTAATACATGCATTTCCTATTACTAAGTCATTTATGGTTTCTATGCCTTTAGTTTTTCATGTGGACCAATATCTGTGAATTCTGAAAAGCTATCCAAGGATTGTTCCATAGGGTTGTGTTTTTAGGGAGTTATATTGGTTATTGTAGAATACATTTAGTTTTCTTACATATTGTTATAGTGTTCTCAACTATGAAGTTGTTCTTAGCTTTATCCTTTGAAAAAGGACATTTGAAAATATTCTTGGGACGAGCATGCACATCTTCAAATATGCCTATCCTGTAACGGGATTCTTCTGTTGAAGGAGAGGCGGACCAAAACGCAGCATGGTTATTTTGATACATCTTTAATAAAGATGAAAATAGAACAATATACAGAAACGTGAAAAACCGAAAACAGCCCTATCTGGTGTAACAAACACAAAGACAGGAACAATCACCCACAAAACCCAACACAAAACAGGCTACCTAAATATGGCTCCCAATCAGAGACAATGACTAACACCTGCCTCTAATTGAGAACCATATCAGGCCCAAACACAGAAACAGACAAACAAGACATTCAACATAGAATGCCCACTCAGATCACACCCTGACCAAACAAAACATAGAACATACAAAGCAAACTATGGTCAGGGTGTGACATATACTTCCTCTTTAGTACAATTAACTATATGTCGCAAGTATAAGCCTTCCAAGTCTGGAAGGTTAAAACCCCCCTCAGACATAGGAAGTTGTAAAACTTAATTTTTTATTCTCCAAGTTTTATTTGACCATATAAAGTCTGTTATGACTGAGTATACTTTTTTAAAGAATGTCTTCGGTGGAGTGATTGGTATTTCCAATAATAAAATGTAATATAAAAACTTTGGAAGCCATCCCAATCTGATGTTTATTCTACCTGAAATATTTCTGGGAAAATTGTTCCACTTAATTCGATCTGTTTTCATATTTTCAAGCATGGTGTTGGCAGCATCATGTTATGGGTATGCTTGTCATTGGCAATGACTAGGGAGTTATTCAGGATGAAAAGACGCTGAGCACAGACAAAATCATAGAGGAGAACGTGGTTCAGTCTGCTTTTCTACAGACACTGGGAGACAAATGCACCTTTCAACAGGACAATAACCTAAAACAACAGACAGAAAATACACTGGAATTGCTCACCAAGATGACATTGAATGTTCCTGATTGGCCTAGTTACAGTTTTTGACTAAAACATGCTTGAAAATATATGGCAAGACTTGAAAATGGCTGACTAGCAATGATCAACAACCAACTTAATACTAATTCAAGAGAACTGGGTATTCAATAACAATGTTATTTGGTAACATGCAAAAAAATGTTTTATGAACAGTGTAGTACAGTTCAGTGTGTCTGAGCTTGTCTCAGATGGAGAGACGAGCAGTGGAGTCCCTCCAGAAAACAAAATGTCCAGCGAGCAGGCGCCCTCCGGCCCCTGCTAGAAATCTACCTGGCCGTTCTAATGGACCGTAACCTTGCAAATAATCCGGAAGCGGGCCCTAGAAGCCTCCCCACCAAAAACTGTGTAGAGACACACAAGTGCAGAGAACTGTAGTTAGAGATTGTTACACCATAATGAGATTTACCCAAAGATGTTTGCCGACATCTTGTCCACTTCAATTCTTCTTTCATTGATTGAGACAGGTGGGTGTCAAAAGTGCTGCATGTCATGATGACAGAGACCTGTCTCGACCAATGACTGAGAAGTCCTGAAATAGACACAATGCCGGTGCACATATTGATGGATTACTTTAAGAAAAAATGAATTTATTTGGATAATGGAGTGTTTTCAAAATTCAAACGGATCCCCTGCAACGTGACACAGACATTTTATGAGACTCCTGTTTCCCTGAATTAAGGACGAAGACGGCATCGCTAAGGTTAATTGAAAATGTTTTGTGCTACCCCAAGCAGGAGTATCCTGTAACTCCCAGTAATGGGTACCAAAAATATTTGGTTATCACATTATCTGGTGTAACAATCTCTAGCCAAGAGAACTGGTGATCAGCAGAAGATTGGAGAGGTGGTCATGATAAAATTGCGAATCCAAAGAAACATACAATAAATTCAGGGAATACTTGTAAAGCTGTGTCTAGTCCTGCGACAGTTCAGTTGTGCTACAATGACACACACAGGCAAAGGAATTATGTTTCTGTATCTAGAATCCACACCAGGATGAAGCCCAGGCACCACACGGTACTGTTATACTCTATTGTACAGTTTGAACAAGCATAAACTCAACATTAGGGTAGACCAGTTAAACATGCATACATGTGCACAGGCACAGAGATTACATTTACAACAATATCTAGCCTAATAGAAAGAATTATGGCATAAACCTCAACCTTTGCACAGAGACCAGAACATACAAATGAACCTAGGTAGGTAGATATTGTGCTAACATTTGCTGGTAAACCTAGCTTTAGGTGGCTGGTTGTAACATTGTAGCTTTATGTTTAGTAGCTAGCCATATCTAAGACTAAAAAGAGAAGAGGTTTTACAATCGAGATACAAAAGATCTCACATTGTAAAACCTCTTCCATTTTTTGTCATAGATATGGCTATCGATTAGTTGCTACCTCAATAGCTAGCTAAGTTAAGTTAGCAAACATAAAATAATTTGTTTAGCCAGCAATACACAATATGTGTTTCAGTAGATAAACTAAAATTAGCTAGCTAGCTAACGTAGGTTGTTTGCAGGAAAAATAACTGACGTAACTATCTAGGCACCATTTTAGTCATCTGCCCTCTTGATGCTGGCATCGGCTATAGCTGAGCTTCTAACAATAGCCAAATCCAAGTCTTTGTTTTGAATCCTCTTCACTATATTCCTGTTGAAACATATGTGCTTGAATGTCACCATGTAGCTAATAGATGCTCCATTGTCAAATTTACATTTACATTACATTACATTTACATTTTAAATGTAAATTTGTGTTGATTAGAGGAATCACTTGAAGCCATTGTGTCTGGTCAGTTCTTTCAGTTTTACCCAAAGGATTGTTGTTAATGTCTGCCTCCTTTAAAAAAAAGCCTGCCTTGGGGAGGGATGGGGGCCAGAGCACGAAGCACAGAGAGTGCAAAATAATGTGTTTACTTGTATATTTAGCAATGAATCCGCCAATAGAAACATTGCTGAAATATTTCCAATGGCTCTATCAAACAAGGACAACCATATTTACACCCACAAAAACGTATAGTGCAAGCAGTATAAAACAGAGCCTCTGTGAAATGCCACAAAGCAGGACTATTTGTATTTTTAGATCTTGTCGCACCCATCAACCCACCGGAAGGGTATATCGTTCAGCTCTTGAAGCCCTGGGCCCTGGGCAATTATGTGTGAAACACATCTAACTGTCCCAGAAATGCCTCAGACATGATGAAAACAAGCCCAGATTCCCCCAGGGTGAAATTCCCCTTTAAGGACTGGTGAATTTTTCAGGATAAAAAAGAAACAGAAGGGAGCTAAGCACAGGCAAAATCTTAGATGAAAAC
Organism: Oncorhynchus gorbuscha; assembly: GCF_021184085.1. Taxonomy (NCBI): domain Eukaryota; kingdom Metazoa; phylum Chordata; class Actinopteri; order Salmoniformes; family Salmonidae; genus Oncorhynchus; species Oncorhynchus gorbuscha. The sequence goes on from NC_060179.1 coordinate 38,079,627, forward strand.
CTGATTCAGTCTGCTTTCCACCAGAAACTTGGAGATGAATTCACCTTTTGGCAGAACATTAACCCTAAACAAAAGGACAAATTACCAAGAAGAAAGTGAATGTTCCTGAGTGGCCGAGTTACAATGTTGACTTTAATCTGCTTGAAAATCTATGGCAATACTTGTAAAGGGTTGTGTAGCAATATTCGACAATCAATTTGACAGAGAAAAAAACATTTTTTTAAGAATAATGGGCAAATATTGTACAATCCAGATATGCAAAGCTCTTAGAGTCTTAACCAGAAATACTCACAGCTGTAATCGCTGCCAAAGGTGATTCTAACATGTAAAAACTCAGGGGTGAGAATACTTATGTAAATGAGATAGTTCTGTATTTTATTTTCAATAAATGTGCTAAAATGTATAACATGTTTTCACTTTGTCATTATGGGGTATTGTGTATGGATGTGTGAGGGGGAAGAAACAGTGTAATCCGCTTTGAATTCAGGCAGTAACACAACAAAATGTGTAATAAGTCAAAGGGTATGAATACTTTCTGAAGGCATTGTACACTATCTCTGGATAGGGCCAATATAATGCTGAGATATTCACGGTAACTTGATGCCACAGCAGTAAAATACAGTAAAAGTGACTATTAAACTGTAAGACAATTGTTTATACAGTATTTTACTGTAATTAATTTGGATTGGTATTGTTACTTTTGATACTGGAGCTCTGAGGCCTGTGTCTAAATCGCTAAGCAGCTAACTTCAAAGCAGTGTGCCGATGTGTGTATCACTTTATCAGAAGTATGTCATGAATGATGTCCAAAGCTTCATTTGATCACATGCTTTTTCAAACCGTGTGTTCAAAAAAGCGAGATCCCACTGATTCCGCCATGGTTGCGGTGCTTTCTTTGATTCTAAGCTGCTTTCAAACACTGGCCTCAACTGGACATCGCACTTTAAAAATATGCTTAAGATTTTGGACTAAATGTTTCACCTGACAGGTAGCTTAGCAGGTAGAGTAGGGAACTATGGAATTTTCAAGGACGTGATGGTATGAGGTTGACTCCTGTTGAAAACACTACTTACAAATTTGTTTTATATGAAACCAAACTTTCTGCACTGATGTTACATTTTTTATTTGTTATTTAGTATAGTATAAGCTTCTCTCTTAAAAACCTGTCGGGGAATGGGGGCAGTATTGAGTAGTTTGGATGAATAAGGTGCCCTTGTAAACTGCCTGTTACCCAGGCCCAGAGGCTAGGATATGCATATGCATGGTAGTATTGGATAGAAATCACTCTAAAGTTTCCAAAACGGTTAAAATAATGTCTGGGAGTATAACAGAACTGATATGGCAGGTGAAAACCTGAAAAAATCCAACCAGGAAATGCTATTATTTTGAAATGGCTGTTTTTCCATTGAAAGTCTATCCACCATACAAAGACTTATGACCCAGTTCGCAATCCCTATGGCTTCCACTACATGTGGCCATTGTTTCAGGCTTTTACTCTGAAAAATGAGGGAGAAACACCACTTTCAATGAGTGGCCAGTAGAAATTTCCAGAGATGTTTTCTACGCGTGACCAGGAGCACGCCTTTCTTGTTTTTCCTTTTCTATTGACGGAGATATTGTCCGGTTGAAATATTTTCGATTATTTATGACAAAAACAACCTGCTTATAAACATCGTTTGAGATGTTTCTACGAACTTTTATGGTACTTTTTTGATTTTTTGTCTGTCTGCTGTGACGGCGCTTTGTGCCAATGGATTACTGAACAAAATGCAACAACAAAACAGGTTTTTGGACATAAAGAGGAACTTTATCAATCAAAACTAACATTTATTGTGTAACATGGAGTCTTGTGAGTGCAACCATATGAAGATCATCAAAGGTAAGTGATTAATTTTATCGCTATTTCTGACTCCTTTAATTGGTAACTGTATGTAATGTTTTGTTAGCTGGGCACTGTCCTCAGATAATCACATGTTATGCTTTCACCGTAATGTCTTTTTGAAATCTGACACTGTGGTTGGATTAACAAGAAGTTTATCTTTAAACCGATGTATAACACTTGTATGTTTTAGGTATTTTTATGAGATTTCTGTGGTTTGAATTTGGCGCTAGCGGAACACCTATCCCTAATAGGTTTTAAGCATCCCAAATAATGCCACAGATTTTTTTTTAAAGATGTGAACCTGGTATTCCAATGTAAGATGCAAACCTGGTATTCCAACTGCTTATAGGCTAATAAAGCCAACAATTTACCACTGCGCCACGGAATTTTGATATAAATAATGGAGAAAAAAACTCTCATGATCACACACTGGCATTGTCACATTTGTCGAATGGAGGAGACCAAGGCGCAGTGTAATGTGAATACATGATACTTTTAATAAAGATAGACACTAAACAAACTATACAAAATAACAAAACGAACATGAAGCTATGATACAAAAGTGCAAACACAGGCAACTAGACATAGACATAGACAATAACCCATGAAATACCCGAAGAAGATGGCTGCCTAAATATGGTTCCCAATTAGAGACAACAATAAACAGCTGCCTCTAATTGAGGACCAATCTAGGCAACCATTGACATACATAAACACCTAGATAGTAACGACTCCATAAACCTACAACCCCCCTAGACAGTACAAAAACACATACATCACCCATGTCACACCCTGATCTAACCAAAACAATAAAGAAAACAAAGAATACTAAGGTCAGGGCGGGACAGGTATTTATTGCAGACCAGCAGACCTCAAGGACTTGCATTGTGAACAGATAATGAAGCAATGAACAGTATTCGGCACAATTTGGTGAAAGCGCTCAAGCCTTCAGAAAGCCTTGGTTTTCATCACCACAAGGTATTAGAGCAAGCAGGTTGGCTTTGCATATTACCTCACATCAATGATTACTAGATGTTTTATACCACTTGCATTTCTACAAAGGCTTCCAAACTGGCTGTGATTATAGAGGACAACAGATCAAATGGACATGGATAAACAGCCATTGAGGTTTAATATCCACTACCACTTTGATATGTTCCATATATACATTTAATTGAGAACTACAACCACATCACTTAATTTGGTACAGGACATTGACTAACATGTGCACAAATATAGTCACTTACAAAACATGTCTTAAAATATGTGAATGAGACAGCTATTATTTCTCCTCCCACAATAGTTCTTCACAATCCACCATAATTTTCATTATGCTGCAGTAAATTTATAGAAAAACAGCAATACAGTATTTTATTGTTGAATTGTATTGAAAATAAACAAATCAATTGCTAATAGTAAATATTTCATTATATATTACAGCATATCAACTGATATTTGGTGTTCCTCATTACTTGTTTTTGTAAGAGGTGTTGACAAGCTGAAGGTACCGAGCTGTCTGTTTTAAAGTACTAGCACACAGCTCAGACACCCATGCATACCCTACAGACATGCCGTCAGAGGTCTCTTCATAGTCCCTAAGTCCAGAACAGACTATGGGAGGCGCACAGTACTACATAAAGCCATCACTACATGGAACTCGATTCCACATCAGGTAACTGATGCAAGCAGTAGAACCAGTTTTAAAAAGCAGGTAAAAATACACCTTATTGAACAGCGGGGACTGTGAAGTAACACAAATATTGGCACAGATACATGCACACACACACATGATAACATTCGTATTATACACACACATACACATGGATTTTGCGTTGAATATACAGTTGAAGTCGGAAGTTTACATACACCTCAGCCAAATACATTTAAACTCAGTTTTTCACAATTCCTGACATTTAATCCTAGTAGGAATTCCCTACTTTAGGTCAGTTAGGATCACCACTTTATTTTAAGAATGTGAAATATCAGAATAATTGTAGGGATAATTATTTATTTCAGTTTTTATTTATTTCCTCACATTACCAGTTGGTCAGAAGTTTACATACTCTCAATTAGTATTTGGTAGCATTGCCTTAAATTAAATTAATTAACCTGTGTCTGTAATGGCCGTTGGTGATGGAATAAGAGGAGGACCAAGGTGCAGCATCGTATGTGTCCATATTTTTTTAATTAACACAGAAATAACAAAACTAACAAAGAGAACGATTAAAAACAGTTCTGGCTGGTACAGACACACAACAGAATACAATCACACACAAATAAGGGTGAAAACAGGTTACCTAAGTATGGTTCTCAATCAGGGACAACGATAGACAGCTGCCTCTGACTGAAAACCACACCAGGCCAAACACAGAAATCCCAAATCATAGAAAAACGACCATAGACTGCCAACCCCAACTCACGCCCGGACCATACTAAAACAAAGACAAAACAAAGGAACTCAGGTCAGAATGTGACAGTGTCAAACGTTTCAGTTAGCCTTCCACAAGCTTCCCACAATAATTTTGGTGAATTTTGCTCCATTCCTCGTGACAGAGCTGGTGTAACTGAGTCAGGTTTGAAGGCCTCCTTGCTCGCGCACACTTTTTCAATTCTGCCCACAAATTTTCAATAAGATTGAGGTTAAGGCTTTGTGATAGCCACTCTAATACCTTGACCTTGTTGCTTCAATATATCCACATACTTTTCCTACCTCATGATGCCATCTATTTTGTGAAGTGCACCAGTTCCTCATGCAGCAAAGCACCCCCACAACATGATGCTGCCTCCCCCGTGCTTCACGATTGGGATTGTGTTCTTCGGCTTGCAAGCCTCCCACTTTTTCTTCCAAACATAAAAATAGTCATTATGACCAAGCAGTTCCATTTTTGTTTCATCAGACCATAGGACATTTGTCCAAAAAGTATGATCTTTGTCCCCATGTGCAGTTGCAAACCGTAGTCTTGCTTTTTCATGGTGATTTTGGAGCAGTGGCTTCTTCCTTGCTGAGAGGCCTTTCAGGTTATGTCGATATAGAACTCGTTTTACTGTGGATATAGATACCTGTTTCCTCCAGCATCTTCACAAGGTCCTTTGCTGTCATTCTGGGATTGATTTGCACTTTTCGCACCAAAGTACGTTCATCTCTAGGGTAGTGGGTTCGATCCCCGGGACTACCCATACGTGGAATGTATGCACACATGACTGTAAGTCGCTTTGGATAAAAGCGTCTGCTAAATGGCATATATTATTATTATATTATATTATTCCTTGGTCAAACGAAGAAGATACACTTGATTTCATCCGGTCCACGACAGGATGTTTTGGAAGAGAGAATTATCTACCATCATTTCAAGACATGGAGCTATTGAATACACATCGCCCCGCGATCAATTTGATCGATTATTAACGTTTACTAATACCTAAAGTTGGATTACAAAAGTAGTTTGAAGTGTTTTGTCAAAGTTTATAGGCAACTTTGTTAATTTTAAAAAATGACGTTGCGTTGTGTAAAGAAGTTTTTTCCTGGATCAGACGGGCAACATAAATGGACATTTTGGTTATAAATGGATGGATTTAATCGGGAAAAAGACCTAATTGTGATGTTTATGGGACATATAGGAGTGCCAAAAAAGAAGCTTGTCAAAGGTAATGAATGTTTTATATTTTATTTATTTCTCTTGTGTAGCTAATTATTTTGTTTACGTCCCCTTCCGGTATTTCGGGGTGTTGCATGCTATCAGATAATAGCTTCTCATGCTTTTGCCGAAAAGCATTTTAAAAATCTGACTTGTTGGCTAGATTCACAACGAGTGTAGCTTTAATTCAGTACCTCGCATGGGTGTTTTAATGAAAGTTTGAGTTTTAGCGAGTACTATTAGCATTTGGCGTTGCGCATTTCCATTTCCTGTTGGCTAGGTGGGACGCAGACGTCTCACTTATCCCTAAGAGGTTTAAAGTGACTATACAAATATGATAAACAGAGTGTAGCAGCAGCATAAAAGAGGGGTTGGGGGAGGGGGCACACAATGTAAATAGTCCGGGTGGTCATTTGATTACCTGTTCAGGAGTCTTATGGCCTGGGGTAAAAACTGTTGAGATGCCTTTTGGTCCTAGCCTTGGAACTGCTGTACTGCTTGCCATGCGGTAGTAGAGAGAACCATTTATGACTGGGGTGTGTAGTGGACATTTCCTGTATTTACCAAATCATGAGACCAAACCACCACACAATTCAGAATTATCATAAAGTCTTTAATTATTATGATTATAATTATTATTATCTTTAATTATTATGAGCTCCATCACAACCCTGTGACTCTCAGATCAATTCAGTATCTATAAATGAATTCTCTGAGAGTGCTTACACATTGCAACTGAGATCCTTTATAGCAAAGACACACATAGCCAGACAGCGTTGGCTATAAATTATGGTTCAGCTTTGTCTCCTAAACTATGTTCTTATCTCGCTCTTGGTACCACTCAGGACCATATAACAAAACCTCATCAACAGGCATATATCAAATACACCCCTCCTGGACAAGATCACAGAGACACAGTGACTGGCACACAGACTGTAGTGCCAAGCGGTCGTAGGCCGAGCAGTTGCTGTACCAGGCAGTGATGCAACCAGATGCTCTCGATGTTGCAGCTGTGGAACCTTTTGAGGATCTGAGGACCCATTTTCAGTTTTCTGGAAGGTGGAATAAGCTGTGTCGTGCCCTCTTCGCGACTGTCTTGGTATGTTTAGACCAATCTAGTTTGTTGTTGATGTGGACACCAAGGAATTTGAAGCTCTCAACCTGCTCCACTACAGCCCCGTCGATGAGAATGGGGACGTGCTCGGTGCTCCTTTTCCTGTAGTCCACAATCATCTCCTTCGTCTTGGTTACGTTGAGGGATAGGTTGTTATTCTGGCACCACCCGGCCAGGTCTCTGACCTCCTCCCTATAGGCTGTCTCGTCATTGTCGGTGATCAGGCCTACAACTGTTGTGTCGTCAGCAAACTATGACATTATTGTCATAGTTCGTGACATTATTGTATGTTGCACCTTATCATTCCGTCCAAGCACATAGGAGTGTCCCACAATGTTGCCCTTATATTTTTTTATTTAATCTTTATTTAACTAGGCAAGTCAGTTAAGAATAAATTCTTAGTTAAAATGACGGTCTATCAAAAGGCAAAAGGCCTCCTGCGAGGACAGGTGCTGCGATTGAAAATATAAATATTACTCAGGACCACAGGGACTTTGTTTACCTTGCACGATTGCAGTGGTAAGGAATGTAACTCCTGATATATCTACATCCATATTCCTGGAAAATCACCACAGGTCTACTGTATATCTATTATTTGTTTTAAACACCGTGGGTTTAGGTTTGTTGCATTCTTGACTAGTAATCCTGAATTACAGACTGCCTGATAAAAATCTGATTTTAAGATCTGTATAGCCATGAATTATCTCTGCCTAATTATGAAAGATTGTTTTATTTTATGAACCGATAATGTGTACATATTCTTTATCCCCCTACACTTGTGTGTATAAGACAGTAGTTTTGGAATTGTTAGTTAGATTACTTGTTGGTTATTACTGCATTGTCGGAACTAGAAGGACAAGCATTTCGCTACACTCGCATTAACATCTGCTAACCATGTGTATGTGACAAATAAAATTTGATTTGATTTGAATTTGATTTGATTTGTAGTTTTGCTCTTATAATCCTTGCTATTAGCTTAGCGATAGCCAATACTGCTCACACACACACAGCAGATCATAGGGATTTGGGTTTATTGGCAAGCTATTCATGGACATGGTGGGGTGACATTTAGAGAGTGCTTACTAGTAACAAAGCCTAGCGCTTTCATATGAGGGGAGCGTGCCTTTGGTTGTGCACCAAAAGTGCAATTTATAATCTGACAAATAACCCGGACCGCCATAAAAAAGCATCACTCATAACTCCTGCGCTTTGCAACTGCAAGTCAAAAGCATTTAATGGTGAGATGTAACTTTCCCTGGGTTCCATTGATCATGTGGCAGGCTGCGATTCCCATGAGCAGTGTGTATTAAGGCCAGTGACAAGCGGAAAACATTACAAATGAGCTTTAACAAATTTGCGAGGCAGTGTCACCGCTTTGATGTATAGATAAGTGGATTCTGGCTTCTCTCTCTCTCTTTCCTCTATCTCATTGTCATTCTTATTCTCCTTCACTCTCTCCATATTTATCTCTCCCTCTCTCGCTCCCCATCTATCTGTCTCTCCTTTTCTATCTCTCTCTTCATCTACTCCTCTCTCACCTCTCTCTCTGTGTTCCCCCCTCTTTGTCTATTTGTATCTATTCCACACTTTTGAATTACTGAACTGATGTGCGGGGGAAATCTCAGTGATTAACGTGTCTTCGTTCTGATGAGAGTCAAGAGTGAGTCATAAATCACGCCCTGGAGATCAGGTTTCAGAGGGAAAATCCTTCTTGCTATGGAATGTATGTAGCTATGTGATTGTGCCTGCCACGGCAAGGTTGAAATAGAGCCCCACAGTGGAGGTGTCATAATACCCATAAAACCTAGTGGTCAAACAGGGAAATGGTTCCAATCATTTTTCCATTATTATTTTTTTATAGGGGATTTTAGAAACACTTATAATAAGAGCTGTGTTTCGTGTAGGCTAACACTGTTGTGACATTTTGATTACCGTGTAAAATTAATTTTATCAATATATTCGGCTCAATTTTTAATTAGATTCGAAAGTGCCAATTAACATAAAAGTAGATATGCAAAACTACAAATCACTGCACGGTCCTGCACGTCATCTCTAGATGACACCTTTGCTACCAGTTATTGTGTCAATTTAAAACTTGCACAAGTTATTTCACAGAATTGTCCATTTAGCCAATTTATTAATTTAGCTATCATTAGATAGATAGCTTCCTTTTATAATCCCTCTCACCCCACCCCCTAAGTTTTAGATGCACTATTGTTATACTGTCCCACTGGATGTCATAAGGTGAATGCACCAATAGCATAAGAGCGTCTGCTAAATGACTTAAATGTAAATGTAAATGTTATATTAGCAGCAAATTAGCATTAGATTTATGGGGGTAAATCCAGGAAAATATATTGATGAAAGTCATCTTGTCCTATAGATTTACCCGGTTATCAATACATCATGCCAGGGTAAGCCTACATGAAACACAGCCCTTATTTGAAGTGTTTGAAAAATACACCATGGGGAAAAATGAATGGTGGAAAAATGATTGGAACCATTTCCCTGTTTGACTGCTAGGGTTTATGGGTATTATGACTCATACTGTAGTACTTTATAGTCTGAGATATAATGCTGGCAGGCTGAGGAGGATGTTTTTAAAGCCATACACATCCGTGGAAGTACGAGGGAAGCATGGTGATAAATCCTTATCCTAGGCCTAGATCTTGTTCTTTTTACACTGTTCCGCTAGACTTGGGAGAATTGTAATTGAGAGGGGAAACATGAAAACAAAGCTAATGATCTTTCCTCCCACTTTACATTTTTCCCCTGGGCTTTCTGTCTGTGCTACTAAACTCATACATCGTTCACTAAGTACAACAGCAATCTGGTCCCCCTCAGATGGTGAGGTGGGGGAAATTGAAAGATGCTGTCTATTCCCCTACTGAACTCATGTTGTCTTAAGTCCTCCTTTGTAGATTTATTTGGGTAGTATTCAGGAGAGATTTGTCCTTTCTTAAAGAAACATTTATATAAGGACAAACTGTACTTAAAATAACCATATATTTCATACTGTGTACACCAGTGTGGTTCAATATGCTTTCTGAATGGCAATTGGGAGTCAATCATGTGTTGTCTAAACGCACGGATGTGAGCACTATTTATTGCCATCCTAACACCACTTCCCATGCATATTGCCATGTACTCTTGTCTTTTGATTGTCCTAGTCTTGTCCTTTGGTAGTGGTCATAGCAGGCTGCCACAACCATATAATTAGTCATTTAATAGGATATCTATGGTCACAGCAGGTTTTCTTGGAATGTTCCCTAATTCAGTGGTTCTCTACTGATTTTGCCTTGGGACCCAAATTAAATCAGGTTGTCCCAGTCACAACCAAATATTCACCTCACATTTTAAATTTTGAATGCTATATTGATAGTAAATGTAGAAATTATGACAAAATAAATAATTCACCTTTCCCATATTCTCGATAAAGAATAATAAGATTGATGTTTTGAGACCACAAAATCTGCTAAATATCTTTGCCAATTAAGGTAAACTCACTCACTTTTGAACATCGTGCTGGTCCATACAATTGACCTTATTTTAGTGCCCCAAAAATGTAATACTTACAGATCAACTGTAAAATCAATACCAATTTCTCCCCTTTCGAACAAAATCAATGACGAGACCTTCACTCGACCTGTCCAACTTATCACCTTATCGCCTCTAAATGTAAATAAAACACTATAAAGAGTTTACATAATGTGTCATTACATACCTATTTGAAGGTTTGTGTTGAATTTGAATCAGGTTTTAGGGCGGTACTAAAGTGTTCTTCAGAAGTAAACAGCGGCTTTTTAGAGTCATGATAGCTTGCAGTGATGACAGAAAAATGACGAGGTATTCCCCCTTACCCTGTCCCTCTCTTGTTTTTAAACGGTGAGAGAAGTGATACACCTGGTGGAGAGAGGCTGTAAAACAGAATTAGTTGCTTTATGCGTGCTGTACGTTACGCCATGACACATCACGATGTAACGTACAGCGTCAGAGGGGTCAGTTTTTTCAACTTTTCTCCAATACTATAGAGCCATTACCATGTCAATCAACGCTTCAATAGAAACGTAGTTTACACCCCAGATTTTGATGTCCACACAGTCGCTAAACTTACATTAGTTTTCTTTGCAGCCTTGTTTGAATGTCGCGGTTGCACACATTTGTACGGAATGGGGTTAGCGTACGTTACTCTATATTTAAAATACTGTGATTGAAGAAAAATAGTTCAGAGATTAAATTATTTAGTCACTTAATACCACTTTCGACCTGGTTTTAGTTAAGCTCAGACTGGAGTATTTTTTTCATTGAAATTGAAAAAATGCCGAGGTAAGGTCTTCTTTTTATTTTTCACTCAGACACCACATTCAAGACCCACCAGTTGAGAATCACTGCCATAGTGGGCATACAGCTAGCCTTTACCATTGGATATATTCAAAAATGTTAACATTCACAAGATTGTTTCTACTTAACAGTATTCACAGTCACATGTTGAAAGGTTCTGAGTGTATCATCATCACAGTGGTCTTGTCAGCAATATCAAATTGGTTCTCCCTAAACAGAATGAACACACAGGAACATCTTCTTGTTACGTTTGTGTGTTTGTGAGTGTTGGAGTGTTCTAGTGAGTCTGCTATAGGCCCGGCGGAGAGGCTCTGCTCCTCCACTTGATGGCTTGTGATTTTCTCCTTCAGGCCCAGTGCTTCAGCTCCAAAGATATGGTCTGGACTCTCCCTGCTGTCTGCTCAGCGTCTCAACACACACCCAGACATGCACGCACACATGCATTCACAGTCAGTCAGTCACACACACACACACACACACACACACACACACACACACACACACACACACACACACACACACACACACACACACACACACACACACACACACACACACACACACACACACACATGCATTCACAGTCAGTCAGTCAGTCAGTCACACACACACACACACACACACACACACACACACACACACACACACACACACACACACACACACACACACACACACACACACACACACACACACACACACACACACACACACACACGCACAGTCAGTCAGTCACACACACACACACACACACACACACACACACACACACACACACACACACACACACACACACACACACACACACACACACACACACACACACACACACACACACGCACACATGCATTCACAGTCAGTCAGTCACACACACACACACACACACACACACACACACACACACACACACACACACACACACACACACACACACACACACACACACACACACACACACACACACACACAGTCACAGTCACAGTCAGTCACACACACACACACACACACACACACACACACACACACACACACACACACACACACACACACACACACACACACACACACACACACACACACACACACACACACACACACACACATATGTACACAGAGACTCCATTGGCCCAGTCCATTCACAAATTTACAGCCTTACATAGACCACCAGACCAACCGCAACAGACACTGGAACTTGGGCTAAGCCACAGAGAGACAGTACCTCTATGCCAGATACATTAGTACTTCTGCCTTGGTTTCTATTCTGTTCATAAATGACAATAAAGTGATAATTTGTTTTTAGTCTGTGTTATTTTTGTGCATATGTGAACAACTGGGGTTTGACTCTGGCACTTCTGTGGGCTACAGCCTATGTATTAGTATAAATATAAACAAATTATAAACAAAACAACAGACATCTATAGCTAATCTCATTGTATTTACACTACTGGAATTCTATCAGAGGCACAAAGCTATCAAGTGTGTACTTCAACACAATTATAATAACCATTGTAAATATTACCAGCATTTAACTGGAAGCAAAACAATTATATTGTTGAGGGGAATTAACTGAATGGATGTCTAAACAAATGAGTACTTCAGATGGATATGTATAATAAAATACATAATTAAATATTTTGTCTCTACCAATCACGTTTCTTTCTATTTTATGGGTTTGGCAGCTAGGTCTGCATGGACAACAATGGATAGCTAACTGGACAATTTTAAATTTTATTGATTGCAGGGTGTTTCTTATAAGCTCACACCTATAGTAGGAGCAATATCTTTCCATGCATTTGAACGATCACACAATAAGATGAGAAGTGCGACTACATGAGGATTGACCTGACAAAGGGCGTGATTACCTCAGAGGTAATTGGAAGTGCTAAGGGAAGGGAAGGGCTACCCCATAATGATTACATTTACAACTCAATAAACATTTACATTTCATCTTCTGTCCTTCACAGCTGTGCATTCCCGATAACACCATGGCAGTGTCCCAAATGGCACCCTATTCCATATTTAGTGCACAACTTTTGACCAGAGTCCATAGGGCTCTGGTCAAAAGTAGTGAACTATATAGGAAATTGGGTAGACATAACGTTAAATATAAATTGTCTCAAAGCAGAGCGAGAAAGCAGAGCATACAGACATACAGGCTTGAATAATCCCTGTGAGATAGCTATTACTTTACCTCTACATTACTGTATACAAATACCATGGGGGTAGACTTGAATTAGTGTTGAAAGGTGTGGGATGTGGTCTGTCTTGGAGAGGATTTGAAGTGTGTCCCAAATTGCATACTATTTAGGGCTGGGTGACATGGCAATTTTTGACCGTATGATAGTATTTTATGTTTCTGAATAATACAAGTTAGACATTATAGGCACTTTATTATTTAAATATTGACAGAACAGACAGAAACAACATAACTGAACATGTGGGTCTGAGAAAGTGTGATGTTAATGTTTGTGTAAATCTATGTATTTAAATGTTAAGTTGTTTATTATTTTTGTCTATGTATGGTGTAAAAACAAAATGTAAAAAATATTTTCAAAGAAAATGAATTAAGAAGTATAGTCATGCCAATAGGCTCAGGTAGATTTATAACAGGGTCATTAGCATTAGGAAAAAATACAATGTTGTACCCTAACCTATCTCAAAATCTAAGAGTCAGATAACAACGAGACAGCGTCGATTGACTATTAGACTTGCAACCTTTCTGACTTAATATGTTTGTAGGTGCAACAGTTTTTATAAAATGTACAGTGGCTTGCGAAAGTTTCCTATTTTTTTGCCTTACAACCTGGAATCAAAATGGATTTTGGGGGAGGTTGTATCATTTGATTTACACAGCATGCCTACTACTTTGAAGATTACAAATATTTTTTATTGTGAAACAAACAAGAAATAAGACAAAACAACTGAAAACTTGAACATGCATAACTATTCACAACCCCAAAGTCAATACTTTGTAGAGCCACCTTTTGCAGCTATTACAGCTGCAAGTCTCTTGGGGTATGTCTCTATAAGCTTGGTACATCTAGCCACTGGGATTTTTTTGCCCGTTCTTCAAGGTAAAACTGCTCCAGCAAGGTGGATGGTTTCCGCTAGTGTACAGCAATCTTTAAGTAATACCACATATTCTCAATTGGATTGAGGTCTGGGCTTTGACTAGGCTATTCCAAGACATTTAAATGTTTCCCCTTAAACCACCCGAGTGTTGCTTTAGCAGTATGCTTAGGGTCATTGTCCTGCTGGAAGGTGAACCTCCGTCCCAGTCTCAAATCTCTGGAAGACTGAAACAGGTTTCCCTAAAGAATTTACCTGTATTTAGTGCCATCCATCATTCCTTAAATTCTGACCAGTTTCCCAGTCCCTTCTGATGAAGAACATCCCCACAGCATGATGCTGCCACCACCATGCTTCACTTTTGGGATGGTGTCCACGGGTGATGAGAGGTGTTGGGTTTACTCCGGACATAGCGCTTTCCTTGATGGCCAAGAAGCAACATTTTACTCTCATCTGACCAGAGTTCCTTCTTCTATATGTTTTGGGAGTCTCCCATATGCCTTTTGGCGAACAACAAACGTGTTTGATTCTTTTTTTCTGGCCCTTCTCCCATAAAACCCAGCTCTGTGTAGTGTACGGCTTAAAGTGGTGCAATGGACAGATACTCCACTCTCCGCTGTGGAGCTTTGTAGCTCCCTCAGGTGTATCTTGGGTCTCTTTGTTGCCTCTCTGATTAATGCCCTCCTTGCCTGGTCTGTGAGTTTTGGTGGGCGGCCCTCTGTTGGCAGGTTTGTTGGGGTGCCATATTCCTTCCATTTTTTAATAAGGGATTTAAAAGTGCTCTGTGGGATTTTCAAAGTTTCTGATATTTTTTTATTACCCAATGCTGATCTGCACTTCTCCACAACTTTGTCCCTGACCTGTTTGGAGAGCTCCATGGTCTTAATGATACCGCTTGCTTGGTGGTGCCCCTTGCTTACTGGTGTTGCAGACTCTGGGGCCTTTCAGAACAGGTGTATACATTGGGGCAAAAAAGTATTTAGTCAGCCACAAATTGTGCATGTTCTCCCACTTAAAAAGATGAGAGAGGCCTGTAATTTTCATCATAGGTACACTTCAACTATGACAGACAAAATGAGAAATAAAATCCAGAAAATCACATTGTAGGATTTTTAATGAATTTATTTACAAATTACAGACTTTCAACTCCCTCCAAAGATTTTCTATGGGGTCGAGATCTGGAGACTGGCTTGGCCACTTCAGGACCTTGAAATGCTTCTGAAGAAGCCACTCCTTCATTGCCCGGGTGGTGTGTTTGGGATCATTGTCTTGCTGAAAGACCCAGCCACGTTTCATCTTCAATGCCCTTGCTGATGGAAGGAGGTTTTCACTCAAAATCTCACGATACATGGCCCCATTCATTCTTTCCTTTACACGGATCAGTCGTCCTGGTCCCTTTGCAGAGAAACAGCCCCAAAGCATGATGTTTCTACCCCATGTAGGTATGGTGTTCTTTGGATGCAACTTTGTCCTCCAAACACGACGAGTTGAGTTTTTACCAAAAAGTTCTATTTTGGTTTCATCTGACCATATGACATTCTCCCAATCTTCTTCTGGATCATCCAAATGCTCTCTAGCAAACTTCAGATAGGCCTAGACATCTACTGGCTTAAGCAGGGGGACACGTCTGGCACTGCAAGATTTGAGTCCCTGGCGGCGTAGTGTGTTACTGATGGTAGGCTTTGTTACTTTGGTCCCAGCTCTCTGCAGGTCAATCTCCGTGGCGGAGATCTTTGTGGGCTATACTCGGCCTTGTCTCAGGATGGTAAGTTGGTGGTTGAAGATATCACTCTAGTGGTGTGGGGGCTGTGCTTTGGCAAAGTGGGTGGGGTTATATCCTTCCTGTTTGGCCCTGTCCGGGGGTGTCCTCGGATGGGGCCACAGTGTCTCCTGACCCCTCCTGTCTCAGTCTCCAGTATTTATGCTGCAGTAGTTTATGTGTCGGGGGGGCTAGGGTCAGTTTGTTATATCTGGAGTACTTCTCCTGTCCTATTCGGTGTCCTGTGTGAATCTAAGTGTGCGCTCTCTAATTCTCTCCTTCTCTCTTTCTTTCTCTCTCTCGGAGGACCTGAGTCCTAGGACCATGCCCCAGGACTACCTGACATGATTGATGACTCCTTGCTGTCCCCAGTCCACCTGGCCATGCTGCTGCTCCAGTTTCAACTGGCCTGGGCCCTAGGACCATGTCCCAGGACTACCTGACATGATGACTCCTTGCTGTCCCTAGTCCACCTGGCCATGCTGCTGCTCCAGTTTCAACTGTTCTGCCTTATTATGATTCGACCATGCTGGTCATTTATGAACATTTGAACATCTTGGCCACGTTCTGTTATAATCTCCACCCGGCACAGCCAGAAGAGGACTGGCCACCCCACATATGCTCTCTCTAATTCTCTCTTTCTTTCTCTCTCTCGGAGGACCTGAGCCCTAGGACCGTGCCCCAGGACTACCTGACATGATGGCTCCTTGCTGTCCCCAGTCCACCTGACTGTGCTGCTGCTCCAGTTTCAACTGTTCTGCCTTATTATTATTCGACCATGCTGGTCATTTATGAACATTTGAACATCTTGGTCATGTTCTGTTATAATCTCTACCCGGCACAGCCAGAAGAGGACTGGCCACCCCACATAGCCCGGTTCCTCTCTAGGTTTCTTCCTAGGTTTTGGCCTTTCTAGGGAGTTTTTCCTAGCCACCGTGTTTTTACACCTGCATTGTTTGCTGTTTGGGGTTTTAGGCTGGGTTTCTGTACAGCACTTTGAGATATCAGCTGATGTACTAAGGGCTATATAAATAAATTTGATTTGATTTGATTCACCGTTCTTGTGATCATTTTGACCCCACGGGGTGAGATCTTGCGTGGAGCCCCAGATCGAGGGAGATTATCAATGGTCTTGTATGTCTTCCATTTCCTAATAATTGCTCCCACTGTTGATTTCTTCAAACCAAGCTGCTTACCTATTGCAGATTCAGTCTTCCCAGCCTGGTGCAGGTCTACCATTTTGTTTCTGGTGTTCTTTGACAGCTCTTTGGTCTTGGCCATAGTGGAGTTTGGAGTGTGACTGTTTGAGGTTGTGGACAGGTGTCTTTTATACTGATAACAAGTTCAAACAGGTGCCATTAATACAGGTAATGAGTGGAGGACAGAGGAGCCTCTTAAAGAAGAAGTTACAGGTCTGTGAGAGCCAGAAATCTTGCTTGTTTGTAGGTGACCAAATACTCATTTTCCACCACAATTTGCAAATAAATTCATAAAAAATCCTACAATGTGATTTTCTGGATTTCTTTTCACATTTTGTACCTATGATGAAAATTACAGGCCTCTCATCTTAAGTGGGAGAATCTGCACAATTGGTGGCTGACTAAATATTTTTTTCCCCACTGTATATACTGAGATCATGTGACAGATCATGTGACACTTAGATTACACACACGTGAACATTATTTAACTAATTATGTGACATCTGAAGGTAATTGTTTGCACCAGATTGTATTTAGGGGCTTCATAGCAATGGGGGTGAATCCATATGCACGCACCACTTTCCCGTTTTTTTTGTTAAATTTTTGCAACATGTTATTTTTTTAATTTCACTTCACCAATTTGGACGATTTT
Organism: Oncorhynchus gorbuscha; assembly: GCF_021184085.1. Classification (NCBI taxonomy): domain Eukaryota; kingdom Metazoa; phylum Chordata; class Actinopteri; order Salmoniformes; family Salmonidae; genus Oncorhynchus; species Oncorhynchus gorbuscha. Next base: position 38,097,278 of record NC_060179.1, read on the forward strand.
GTGTATGTCCATTACATGAAATCCAAATAAAAATCCATTTAAATTCCAGTTTGTAATGCAACAAAATAGGAAAAATGCCAGGGGGGTGAATACTTTTGCAAGGCACTGTATCATGTATTGCTCTCAAGTGTCACTAGAGAACCTATGACGTGCTCCCTTTTTGTAGCATTTCTGACAAAGCTTGAATCTTTTCAACCCAATCTCAGAGTTCTATTAAACCGGGATCAGCAACTCAACAATACAGCAGGCTGCCTGCACCAGGGGCTGCCAGTCAGCAGAAGTGGTTGAGAACAAACTTAGGCTACTGTAGTTACTGTATATGTTGCTATTCAAGCTGAGGGTTAATCGGTTGGTTGTTATTTGTGAGCTGTTTCCCATTCATTAAGCATGTGAATGTTGTTTTGTTTGGATTAGATAGCTAGCCAGCAGCTGTATCTATACTGAACAAAAATATAAACGCAACATGCAACAATTTCAAAGGTTTTACTGCGTTACAGTTCTTATAAGGAAATCAGTCAATTTAAATTAATAAATTAGGCCCTAACCTATGGATTTCACATAACTGGGAATACAGATATGCATCTGTTGATCACACATTGCATTAAAATTAAAAAGGTAGGTGCGGGTATCAGAAAACCAGTCAGTATCTGCTGTAACCACCATTTGCCTCACACAGCTTGATAGATCTCCTTCGCATAGTGTTGATCAGGCTGTTGATTTTGACCTGTGGAATGTTGTCCAACTCCTCCACAATGGCTGTGCAAAGTTGCTGGATATTGGTGGGAACATGTCAATCCAGAGCATCCCAAACAAGCTCAATGGGTGACATGTCTGGTGAGTATGCAGGCCATGGAAGAACTGGGACATTTTCAGTTTCCAGGAATTGTGTACAGATCCTTATGACATGGGGCCGTGAATTATCATGCTGAAACATGAGGTGATGGGGGCTGAATGGTACGACAATGGGCCTCGGGATCTCGTCATGGTATCCCTGTGCATTCAAATTGCCATCAATAAAATGCAAAATTGTGTTAGTTGTCCGTAGCTTATGCCTGCCCATACCATAACCCCACTGCCACCATAACCCCACCATCACCTCTGTTCACAATATTGACATCACCAACTCACTCGCCCACATGATGTCATACACGTGCGGTTGTGAGGCCAGTGGGACGTACTGCCAAATTCTCAATTTTTTTTAAAGGAGGCTAATGGTAGAGAAATTAATATAAGATTATCTGGCAACAGCTCTGGTGGACTTTCCTGCATTCAGCATGACAATTGCACACTCCCTCAAAACTTGAGACATATTTCGCATTGTGTCGTGTGACAAAACTGTCATGCAGGTGAAAGAGGACCCAAAAGCGACTTAACAGAAACAGAGTTTATTTAAGTCCAAACAGGGAATAACAGAAATCCTCTAGTCTGTCTGGAGAAGCGGCCACAGACTGCAGGTCAAGGCCGTGACAGAGACACCTGCTCACACGCAGCATCTGATGAAGGCAAAAAACACGACAGGACAGGGCGATACACAATCACAGCAAAAACACGACAGGACAGGGCGAAACGCAATCACAGCATGGTGAATACTAAACAAGGAACCGACGGGACAGGAACGGAACACAAAGGAATAAATAGGGACTCTAATCAGGGGAAAGGATCGGGAACAGGTGTGGGAAGACTAAATGATGATTAGGGGAATAGGAACAGCTGGGAGCAGGAACGGAACGATAGAGAGAAGACGAGAGTGAGAGGGGGAGGGGGAATAGAAAGAGGGAAAGAACCCAATAAGACCAGCAGAGGGAAACAACAGAATGGGGAGCACAGGGACAAGACATGATAATAAATGACAAACATGACAGTACCCCCCCTCACCGCCCTCCTGGCGCATTGGAGGAATCCTCAAAGGAAATCATCGATGAGTGAACGGTCCAGCACGTCCCGAGACGGAACCCAACTCCTCTCCTCAGGACCGTAACCCTCCCAATCCACTAAGTTTGGTGAACCCCGTCCCCGAAAATGTCCATGATCTTATGTACCTTGTAAATAGGTGCGCTCTCGACAAGGACAGGGGGGGGGAGACGAACGGGGTGCGAAGAAAGGGCTTAACACAGGAGACATGGAAGACAGGATGGACGCGACGAAGATGTCGCGGAAGAAGCAGTCGCACAGCGACAGGATTGACGACCTGGGAGACACGGAACGGACCAATGAACCGCGGAGTCAACTTACGAGAAGCTGTCGTAAGAGGAAGGTTGCGAGTGGAAAGCCACACTCTCTGGCCGCAACAATACCTTGGACTCTTAATCCTGCGTTTATTGGCGGCTCTCACAGTCTTCCCCGCAGACAAAGGCAGACCGGTAATGAAGTCTAAGGCGATGTGAGACCATGGTTGAGAAGGAATGGGGAGCGGTCTGAGACGACCGGCAGGAGGAGAGTTACCCGAAGTCTGCGCGCAGTCCGAACAAGCAGCCACGAAACGGCTGTCACGCTCCTGAGTCGGCCACCAAAAGCGCTGGCGAATAGACGCAAGAGTGCCTCGAACACCGGGATGACCAGCTAACTTTTGAGCCCACTGAAGAACAGCCAGACGAGTGGAAACAGGAACAAAAGGAGGTTACTAGGACAAGCGCGCGGCGACGCAGTGTGCGTGAGTGCTTGAACCTGTCTTTCAATTCCCCAGACTGTTAACCCGACAACACGCCCATAAGGAAGAATCCCCTCGGGATCAGTAGAAGCCACAGAAGAACTAAACAGACGGGATAAGGCATCAGGCTTGGTGTTCCTGCTACCCGGACGGTAAGAAATCACAAACTCAAACGAGCGAAAAACAACGCCCAACGAGCTTGACATTAAGTCGTTTGGCAGAACGGATGTACTCATTCTTATGGTCTGTCCAAACGACAAAAGGAACGGTCCTCCAACCACTGTCATTCGCCTAGGGCTAAGCGGATGGCGAAGTTCAAACATCATAGTTGCGCTCAGATGGCGACAGGCGATCGCAATGAACCTTAGAGACTGGAAGCGCTGGGATAGAATGGCTCCCACGCCTACCTCTGAAGCGTCAACCTCGACAATGAATTGTCTAGTGACGTCAGGAGTAACGAGGATAGGAGCGGACGTAAAACGTTCTTTTAGAAGATCAAAAGCTCCCTGGGCGGAACCGGACCACTTAAAACACGTCTTGACAGAAGTAAGAGCTGTGAGAGGGGCAGCAACTTGACCGAAATTACGAATGAAACGCCGATAGAAATTAGCGAAACCTAAAAAGCGCTGCAACTCGACACGTGACCTTGGAACGGGCCAATCACTGACAGCTTGGACCTTAGCGGAATCCATCTGAATGCCTTCAGCGGAAATAACGGAACCGAGAAAAGTAACGGAGGAGACATGAAAGAGCACTTCTCAGCCTTTACGTAGAGACAATTCTCTAAAAGGCGCTGTAAACACTGAAAATGAACATGAATCTCGAGTGACGGAGAAAAAATCAGGATATCGTCAAGATAGACAAAAACAAAGATGTTCAGCATGTCTCTCAGAACATCATTAACTAATGCCTGAAAAACAGCTGGCGCATTGGCGAGACCAAACGGCAGAACCCGGTAAACGGGGTGTTAAACGCCGTTTTCCACTTGGGACCCCCTCTCTGATGCGCAAGATGGTAAGCGTTACGAAGGTCCAACTTAGTAAAGCACCTGGCTCCCTGCAGAATCTCGAAGGCTGATGACATATAACGATTCTTAACCGTTATGTCATTCAGCCCTCGATAATCACGCAGGGGCGCAGATAGTCCTTCTTCTTAACAAAAAGAACCCCGCCCCGGCCGGAGAAGAAGAAGGCACTATGGTACCGGCGTCAAGAGACACAGACAAATAATCCTCGAGAGCCTTACGTTCGGGAGCCGACAGAGAGTATAGTCTACCTCGAGGAGGAGTGGTCCCCGGAAGGAGATCAATACTACAATCATACGACCGGTGAGGAGGAAGGGAGTTTGAAGACCGTGCGCAGATCATGATTCCGGCACTTGTCAATTGCCAGGTTCCTCCTGAGAAGTAGGAACAGAAGAAACGGGAGGGATGGCAGACATTAAACACTTCACATGACAAGAAACGTTCCAGGATAGGATAGAATTACTAGACCAATTAATAGAAGGATTATGACATACTAGCCAGGGATGACCCAAAACAACAGGTGTAAACGGTGAACGGAAAATCAAAAAAGAAATAGTCTCACTGTGGTTACCAGATACTGTGAGAGTTAAAGAGTGTCTCAAATTTGATACTGGGAAGATGACTACCATCTAAGGCAAACATGGGCGTGGCTTGTCTATCTGAAAGGAATGTTATGTTTCCGTGCTTATGAAACAACCCTCAGCCCCAGAGTCAATCAAGGCACTGCATGTAGTACAACCGGTCCAGCGTAGATGGACCGATTGTACAAGATCTAGATGAAGAGACCTGATATAGCGCTCACCAGTAGCCCTCCGCTTACTGATGGGCTCTGGCCTCTTACTGGACATGAATTAACAAAATGTCCAGCAACTCCGCAATAAACAGGCGGTTGGTGATCCTCCGTTCCCTCTTTAGTCGAGATGCGAATCCCTCCCAGCTGCATGGGCTCAGTCTCAAAGCCAGAGGAGGGAGATGGTTTATGCGGAGCAGGGAAACACCGTTGATGCTAGCTCTCTTCCACGAGCCCGGTGACTATTGGGATGGCGAGAGCAATCAAAGAGTCCACATCTGAAGGAACCTCCCGGGATATTCATTTGCCACTTTAAAAACGAGCGATAGATTCCACTCACTAGAGGCAGCAAGAGTGCGAAACTCAATGAATAATCCGTTATGGACCGTTCACCTTGGCATAAGGAAGCCAGGGCCCTATTCCCTACCAAAAACTGAACGGTCAAAAACCCGAATCATCTCCTCTTTAAAGTTCTGGAACTTGTTAGAGCAATCAGCCCTTGCCTCCCAGATAGCTGTGCCCCATTCTCGAGCCCGGCCAGTAAGGAGTGAAATGACGTAAGCAACCCGAGCTCTCTCTCTAGAGTATGTGTTGGGTTGGAGAGAGAACACAATCTCACACTGCGTGAGAAAGGAGCGGCACTCAGTGGGCTGCCCGGAGTAGCAAGGTGGGTTATTAACCCTAGGTTCTGGAGGCTCGGCAGGCCAGGAAGTAACAGGTGGCACGAGCGTAGACTCTGGAACTGTCCAGAGGGAAACCTGAGCGGCCAGGTTCTCCACGGCATGGCGAGCAGCAGACAATTCCTGCTCGTGTCTGCCGAGCATGGCTCCTTGGATCTTGAAACGAGTCTGAAGTCGCTCCATTCCTTGGTCATGCAGGTGAAAGAGGACCCAAAAGCGACTTAACAGAAACATTTATTTAAGTCCAAACAAAATAACTGTCTAGTCTGTAGAGGGGAATAACTGGAGAAGCGGCCACAGACTGCAGGTCGCTTCGGGTAGGCGCAGGCCGTAGTAGACAGAGACACCTGCTCACACGCAGCATCTGATGAAGGCAAAAAACACGACAGGACAGGGCGATACACAATCACAGCAAAAACACGACAGGACAGGGCGAAACGCAATCACAGCATGGTGAATACTAAACAAGGAACCGACGGGACAGGAACGGAACACAAAGGAATAAATAGGGACTCTAATCAGGGGAAAGGATCGGGAACAGGTGTGGGAAGACTAAATGATGAAAGAGAAAGAGGGAAAGAACCCAATAAGACCAGCAGAGGGAAACGAACAGAATGGGGAGCACAGGGACAAGACATGATAATAAATGACAAACATGACAAAAACTGCGCATTTTAGAGTGGCCTTTTATTGTCCCCAGCACAAGGTGCACCTGTGTACCCATGGGCGGGTAAAATCAAGCCCTGCCTGACACCAGGGCAGACATGGAAGCGAGTGCACCCATATCTTCCAGGACCAGCACACACACCACTCACAGCATGAAATCAAACCACAAAACATACACTAAATAGTGAAAAGCAAAACATACAATAATCCCACCCCTGCCCCTGATTGGAGGACCTCAAACATTTATACTCTACACTTGTGTATATAATTATTCCAAAACTCATCAATTCGACCCTTCAGACAGCCACAGATCAACCAATCTTTCCCTATAAATCGTCATTCTACCATTTCCTCTCACAATACATCCCTCCGTTCTCCCATGTTGTCCCACTAGGGATTTGAACCTCCCCATCTGCAACACTTCTGCCAAAATTGCCGCCAAAATAAACTTTTTCCCCAAGAGCACAATGATTGACTATCTGTAGTCCTCCAAATGTCCCAGCAATACAGTTTGCAGGTCTAACCGCACACTGACATTATGGCATATCATCAATTCCTGGACATGACTCCAAAAACAAACCACCGATGGACAGTTCCAAAATAGATGCTCTATTGATTCTGTTTACGCATACGGAGTCTGTACCAGCCTGACGGATGAACGCTCCATATACTGAGCAGTCTTTTTGTATATAATAGCTTAAACTGAAAATAAGAAATTGATGCATTCATTGTTGTTTTGTATATAATTTCATAAACCTGATGCTGTGGTATTGGGACATTGAACATCTGTTTCCAACTATCTTGAATTTTATGTGGCATAGTTTAATGACCCTAAGTGAAACTGATACATTTTACGATCTATATTAGTTATTTTAAGCCATTTATGATTTTTAATTGGTGACAAACTAATTAATTCCTTTCACCTTTAAGTAATTGCCTTTTCTGTTTTTATGGTAGAGTTGTGATGAGTTGGTTATAATTTTGTGTTTAGCATACATCTCCATACACCTATATGAATTGTTTGTATGATATAATTCTACCTTGGTTGTTTACAATGCCATTCATAAACATGATAGCTTTCTTATACATTCAAGAAAAATGGTTTATCCTCTATCAGTACATTGGACTTAAGACATATTATTTGCTTTAATATAGATTCTGCCTCTTGTATAGCTTCATTTAAATATAAGGATACTTTAAACATTGGATGTGCCTCTCTTAGTAGCCTACTGGAAAACCAGTTGGGTTTTAGATATAGTTTCGGTATAATATAAGCTTTAAGAGAGGTTTAATGCTTTGATATTTAATAGCCCTCCAAACTCATATTCATTTTAGAAAATATCTGTCTAACTATCTGGGTTTCCATTCCAAATCAAATTAAATATTTGTTGCTCACTTAACTTGAATAAACATTCTCTTGTAGTTGGTAACACCATGAATAGATATGTAAACTGTGATATCACTACATAATTAATCCATGTAATTTTCAATTTTCAATCAAAATTGATAGTTGCAAGATCATTCAAATTTTCAGAAACGTGTACAACAAACATATCAACTGCACCAGTGGAGGCTCCTCAGAGGAGGAAGGGGAGGGCCATCCTCCTCAGAACATTTTTAAAACATTTCAAAAGTTATCCTTTTTAGATAACACTAAATATAATCACGTCACCAAATAATTGATTAAAACACACAATTTTGGGAGACACGTGATGCCGCGGAGCTGAGCAGATGTTGACAAACCGAGCTCTTCAAAGTTATTCTATTTTTACCTAAATAACAACGTTGAAACAATATTCTAACATTGGCTGATAACTTGTCAAGTACTTACCTTCCCAAAGAGCCATGGACCTCTTGCGAGCCTGCCGACATGCTGGCTACTCTCCTCCGGGAAATTCAGGATGGTAACAGAGGTCTTTCTCTGAAAATCGATAAGAAATCGGCTGAACTCCATTCTTCCATTGACGACCTGAAATCCTCCATGAATGATCTCCTTTTGAGCACGACTGAGGCAGAGCTGCGCATTAGCACAGTTGAAGATACCATCGCTAGACATGACCAGGTCTTGACACAATTGCAAAAGGACAATGCCTACCTCAAAAACAAAGTAGATCAGATGGAGAACCAGAGTAGACGTAGTAATATCCGTGTGGTGAGATTGAAAGAGGACAGCGAGGGCCGTGACCCGGTCCGTTTCTTCACTCAATGGATCCCGGAGGTCCTAGGCATAACCAACTTCACCAAGCCGCTGGAAATCGAACGCGCCCACAGAACATCAGCGCCGAAACCCCGGCCAGATGAGCCCCCACGAGCAGTCCTAATCAGGTTCCTCCGTTTCCAAGACAGAGTGAAGATACTGCAACTCGCAAGAGCCAAAGGGGACATCGCCATCGATGGGAAGAGGGTCAGCCTTTTCCCGGATATGAGGGCGGACCACGCCAGACGCCACAAGCAGTTCAGACCTGCCGCCAAAGCACTGAAGGAGAAGAACATCACCGGCTACCTCATCCACCCTGCGCGGATGAAAGTTCAGTACAAAGGCCGAAGCCATCTCTTCAACACACCGGGAGAAGTGCACACTTTTCTCAAAGAACTGAGCAACGTCTGAGTCTGAGCCAGGGTGGTCTCTCTGGGGGATAAAATGCAGTTTGTTTGTTTTCTCTTATCCGGATTGAACTGCTGGTAACTCCCGGTCACTTTAATTGATTTGTACATTTTCAACTAACCGTATCTTCCTGGGGTGAGTTCTATTACATTTACAGGAGAGTATATTTTGGTTTAGTCCATATCTACTGGGCGAAGCAATAAGTGGGTTTAGGCCCACTGCTTTCCCCCTCATTTATATTAATCTTTCGTAAAGAGACTCAAGCAGCCCATACTGTGGGCAGTAAATATTCAGCCATAAATATCTATTCACAACGTTTGTTTTCAATTTAGAGAGCTTGCAGGTTTTAGTTTACGCCAAGGTTTAGCTAGTAAGAGCAAGATGGAAAGCGAGCAGCAACGTATCTCTACAAGTGTATTCATGTTTGATTGTTGGGACTGTTGTTCTAGTCTGACAATCGGGGTGGGTGGGATTTTTATTATTTTTTTCTTCCTTTTTTCTACGTTTATTGTTTTCTTCCTAAAGAGACACACATGTCACTTTTGTGCTCAAACCAAAGTTGAAACATTTCCTAATTATCTGCATATGATAGATTTCTATTCAGTTACATATTTGAAACTCAACCTATGCTTAATCGACTAAAATATCACATTCAACGTAAAAGGTCTTAACAGCCCGATTAAAAGGAAAAGAGTCTATACATACCTTAAGAAATTAAAGGCTGACATTGTGTTTTTACAAGAAATACATCTAACAGCTAGTGAACACAAGAAATTGAAGAGGGAATGGTTAGGACAAGTTTTTGCATCCTCTTTTAACTCCAAAGCAAGAGGAACTGCAATTTTGATAAGTAGACACATCCCCTTCTGCGTCAATAACACCATCTCTGATCCCTCTGGCAGGTTTGTTTTGGTGCAGGGGCATATGTTTTCAGAGTCTTGGACCCTATTGAATATTTATGCTCCTAACTTCGATGACCATATGTTTGTTCAGAATGTCTTCCTTCAAGTTGCTCAAGCACCACCAGGATGGCTACTGGTTGGAGGATATTTAAATTTTTGCTTAGATACAGTTCTTGATAGGTCTTCTGATAAACCCTCACTTCTTACCAAAGCCGGCAAGCTCACCATGTCATTCATGAAAGATCTCAATTTACTAGACATCTGGAGACAGTTGCACCCACAGGATAGGGACTACTCTTTTTATTCACACCCACACAAGACACACACACACATAGATAACTTTTTACTTTCGACACAACTGTTTCATAGAGTGTTAGATGTCGGGTATCTCCCCAGATTGCTTAGTGATCAAAGAGCAGATCAATATTTTTACTTTGACAAACAAACCCTCTGCTCCTGACAGCTTCATTCTTTGGGACACATTGAAGGCCTACCTGAGGGGACAGATTATTTCCTATACAAAAGGGCTGAAGAAAAAACACAGTGCGGAACTGAGTGCTCTTGAATCTGAAATCTCCGAGCTAGAGAAAACCTACCAAAGAGGCCCGACTAAAGATCTATACAGGCTTTTGGTAAATAAAGAACTTAAATATAATATTCTGAACACATATCAAGCTGAGAGGGCCATCACTAAATCAAAACAGTGTTATTATGAGCTTGGAGAGAAAGCTCACAAAGTATTGGCATGGCAACTGAAAGCAGAGGAAAGTAAGAGGACAATTAATGCCATAGAAACTCTCACTAAAGAGATATCTTTCGACCCTACTGAAATTAATAATACTTTTAAGAAATACTATGAAGACCTCTACACTTCCCAATCAAGCGATGATCTATCAGAGATAGACTCCTTTCTCTCCTCTCTCAACCTCCCATGCCTGTCAGGGGAAGACAGCGAGCGCCTGAGTGAACACTTCTCAGTCCCTGAATTGTTGGAGGCCATTAAATCCTTACCTTCTAATAAATCTCCTGGGGAGGATGGCTTCCCTCCAGAGTTCTATAAAGAATTTAGGGAGCTGTTGGTGCCCTAAACACAGACAACTGCTTTCCAGAGTCCTTCTCTCAAGCAGTGATTACTGTAAATCACAAGAAAGGGAAAAACCCGCTAAAGTGCGCCTCCTATAGACCAATCTCTCTCCTTAACACAGATTGTAAACTGGTCACCAAGATGCTATCTAAGAGACTGGAGTCATGTCTTCCCCTGTTGGTCAACCCAGATCAGACTGGCTTCATAATTAATAGATTGTCCCCCAATAATCTCAGAAGGTTCTTTGATATAATTCACCTTGCTAACAAAAACAAAATACCTGGTGTCGCAGTCTCCCTCGACGCTGAAAAGGCCTTTGATAGGGTTGAATGGCCATACCTCTTTCGCGTCTTGGAAAAGTTCGGTTTAGGTACCGTGTTTGTAAATTTGATAAAATCCCTCTACAAATCTCCTAAAGCTAGGATTGCTACCAATGGGATTACTTCCTCCTCTTTATAGGGGGAACAGACAAGGTTGCCCAATTAGCCCCCACCTCTTTGCCCTCGCCATCGAATCATTGGCTGAGGCTATTAGAACGTGCCCTGACATACATGGCTTTGAGGTGGGCCCCCATACCCATAAATTATCACTCTTTGCGGACGACCTTAACTTATTCCTAACAAATCCAGAACACTCCCTCTCTCACTTGCAGATCCTATTACAGTGTTATAGTTCTTTCTCTGGATATAAGGTCAATCTTGATAAAAGCGAAATCTTACCGTTGTCTGTCTTTGACCATCATACCATCAAGCACAAGTTTCCTTTTAGATGGTCGCCTATGGGTTTCACATATTTGGGCATAATGGTGGATGGTAATCTGAACAACCTCTATAAACTCAATCTGGCCAGTTTGTTGCAAAAGGTGGAGGTTGACCTTTGTAAATGGATGGACTTACCTCTCACTCTACTGGGTAGAATCAATGTAATTAAAATGAATGTCCTGCCCAGGTTTCTATATCTGTTTCAATCTCTCCCTATCCCTGGTCCCGCAGCATTTTTTTCCTCTCTCGACAAGCTGACCAGACTGGTTTATCTGGCACGGCAAAACCCCTAGGGTTGGCCTGGATAAACTGACCCTTGATTACAATCAAGGGGGCTTAAACCTCCCCAATTTTAGAATGTACTACTGGGCTGCACAGTCTAGGTTTCTGGCTCAGAGGTTTGACAATGGTCCCTCTCCCTCATGGTTGAACATTGAAAAGCTTGAGGTAAATGATGACACTGGGGCAGATTTGTTTTACAAATGGGATAGAAAATCTATAAAAACCATCACAGACAACCCTTTAATCATACATTCTGTCCTGGCATGGTGCAAACTGCATGAGATGTTCGGACGAGGGGGATTCCTTTCCCCTAAAACCCCTTTATGGAACAATAGATTGATCCCTATGTTTTTCCAGAATAGTAACTTTAGACCATGGTCTGATAAGGGGATCACTCTTCTGGAACATTGTTACGAGGAGGGAGTTCTTATGTCTTTTGATCAGCTGAAACAGAAACACCACTTGCCTAACAGGGACTTCTTTAGCTACCTACAACTACGAAACTGGGTGACTCTCAAGGGACAATGGAACCTACCTAAGATGTCACCTATTGAACAACTCTGCCACGCAGACCAACCACTGTTCAAGACCATTTAAAAAATATATATATTTTTTAAATTTTTTATTTTTTATTATTGTATGTTTGTTTATTTAACTATAATTATAATTTATTTTTGTTACGTTCATCTGTTACTGTCACTTTGTCCTATCGTTGTCTAATATCTTTTCACTTTTGTTTTGAATGTTCTTAATTGGAAAATGCAAAAATAAAATGTTTTAACAAATTTTTAAAAACACACAATTTTGCAAAGAAGGTCTACAGTAGCCTCAACAGCACTCTGTACAGTAGCACCATGGTGTAGCCAGAGGACAGCTATCTTCTGTCCTCGTCTGGGTGCATTGACTTCAACACTAAACCGAGGAGGCATAAAGTAATTATGCCGACTTCCAGAGGATGTCATCCAACCTATCAGAGCTCTTTTAGCATGAATTGACATGTTGTCCACCCAATCAAAGAATCAGATAATTAATCTGCTCCTGAAAGCATAAGCTACAGCTAGCTAGCACTGCTGTGCATAACATGTGTTGAGTAGTTGACTCATAGAGAGAGAAAGACAATAGTTCAACAGTTTGAACAAAGCTAATTTCTTCCAACATGAAGGAGAAGCACTTAGCTAGCAAATGCACCAAGCCTGTTTAGCCTACTGAAACACCCTGCTCAAAAAGAGAGATGCTATGTTAGCCAGCTGTCTATGATAGAGCTCCAGTTCCTCTGTGGAGATGGGAGAACCTTCCACAAGGACAAACATCTCTGCAGCACTCCACCAATCAGGCCTTTATGGTAGAGTGACCAGAGGGAAGCCACTTCTCAGTTTAAGGCACATGACAGCCCGCTTGGAGTTTGCCAAATGACTCTTATACCATGAGAAACAAGATTCTCTGGTCTGAAACCAATAATTATTTGTCCTGAATGCCAAGTGCCAATTCTGGGGGACACCTGGCACCATCCAACAGGACAACAACCTTAAGCACACAGCCAAGACAATGCACAAGTGACTTCGGGACAAGTCTCTGAATCTCCTTGAGGGGCCCAGCCAGAGCACAGACTTGAACCCGATCTCATATCTCTGGAGAGACCTGAAAATAGCTGTGAAGCGACTCTCCCAATCCAACCTGACAGAGCTTGAGAGGATCTGCAGAGAAGAATGGTAGAAACTCCCCAAATACAGATTTGCCAAGCTTGTAGTGTCATACCCAAGAAGACTCGAGGTTGTAATCACTGCCAAAGGGGCTTCAACAAAGTACCAAGTAAATGGTCCGAATACACATACGTAAATGTGATATTTCCATTTTTTATTTAAAAATGTCATGTTTTGTCTTATATTGTCTTGTCATTTTGATTTTCCCTCTGTTCGTTTTCCCCCTGCTGGTCTTTTTAGGTTCGTTCCCCTTTTTCTCTCTCCCTTCCTCTCTCTCTTCTCTCTATCGTTCCGTTCCTGCTCCCAGCTGTTCCTATTCCCCTAATCAATCATTTAGTCTTCCCACACCTGTTCCCTATCTTTTTCCCTGATTAGAGTCCCTATTTCTCCCCTTGTTTTCCGTTTCTGCCCTGTCGGATCCTTGTCTATTGTTCACCGTGCTGTGTCTGTGTATCGCCCTGTCGTGTCGTGTTTCCCTCAGATGCTGCGTGGTGAGCAGGTGTCTGAGTCTGCTACGTTCAAGTGCCTTCCCGAGGCAACCTGCAGTTCATGATCGAGTCTCCAGTCTGTTCTCGTCATTACGAGTGGAATTGTGCTTTATGATTGTATATTTACTTTACTGGATTAAAGACTCTGTTTTCGCCAAGTCGCTTTTGGGTCCTCATTCACCTGCATAACAGAAGGATCCGACCAAAGAATGGACCCAGCGACTACAGACGCTCGTAACACTGCCGTCGAGATCCAAGGAGCCATGCTCGGCAGACACGAGCAGGAATTGTCTGCTGCTCGCCATGCCGTGGAGAACCTGGCCGCTCAGGTTTCCGACCTCTCTGGACAGTTCCAGAGTCTTCGTCTCGTGCCACCTGTTACTTCCTGGCCTGCCGAGCCTCCGGAACCTAGGGTTAATAACCCACCTTGCTACTCCGGGCAGCCCACGGAGTGCCGCTCCTTTCTCACCCAGTGTGATATTGTGTTCTCTCTCCAACCCAACACATACTCTAGAGAGAGAGCTCGGGTTGCTTACGTCATTTCACTCCTTACTGGCCGGGCTCGAGAGTGGGGCACAGCTATCTGGGAGGCAAGGGCTGATTGCTCTAACAATTACCAAAACTTTAAAGAGGAGATGATTCGGGTTTTTGACCGTTCAGTTTTTGGTAGGGAGGCTTCTAGGGCCCTGGCTTCCCTATGCCAAGGTGATCGATCCATAACGGATTACTCTATTGAGTTTCGCACTCTTGCTGCCTCTAGTGAGTGGAACGAGCCGGCGCTGCTCGCTCGTTTTCTGGAGGGACTCCACGCAGTGGTTAAAGATGAGATTCTCTCCCGGGAGGTTCCTTCAAGTGTGGACTCTTTGATTGCTCTCGCCATCCGCATAGAACGACGGGTAGATCTTCGTCACCAGGCTCGTGGAAGAGAGCTCGCGTCAACGGTGTTTCCCTGCTCCGCATCGCAACCATCTCCCACCTCTGGCTCAGAGACTGAGCTCATGCAGCTGGGAGGTATTCGCATCTCGACTAAGGAGAGGGAACGGAGGATCACCAACCGCCTGTGCCTCTATTATGGATTTGATGGACATTTTGTCAATTCATGTCCAGTAAAAGCCAGAGCTCATCAGTAAGCGGAGGGCTACTGGTGAGCGGTACTACTCAGGTCTCTCCATCTAGATCCTGTACTACTATGTCGGTCCATCTACGCTGGACCGGTTCGGGTGCTACATGCAGTGCCTTGATAGACTCTGGGGCTGAGGGTTGTTTCATGGACGAAGCATGGGCTCGGAAACATGACATTCCTTTCAGACAGTTAGACAAGCCTACGCCCATGTTCGCCTTAGATGGTAGTCATCTTCCCAGTATCAGATTTGAGACACTACCTTTAACCCTCACAGTATCTGGTAACCACAGTGAGACTATTTCTTTTTTGATTTTTCGTTCACCTTTTACACCTGTTGTTTTGGGTCATCCCTGGCTAGTATGTCATAATCCTTCTATTAATTGGTCTAGTAATTCTATCCTATCCTGGAACGTTTCTTGTCATGTGAAGTGTTTAATGTCTGCCATCCCTCCCATTTCTTCTGTCCCCACTTCTCAGGAGGAACCTGGCGATTTGACAGGAGTGCCGGAGGAATATCATGATCTGCGCACGGTCTTCAGTCGGTCCCGAGCCAACTCCCTTCCTCCTCACCGGTCGTATGATTGTAGTATTGATCTCCTTCCGGGGACCACTCCTCCTCGGGGTAGACTATACTCTCTGTCGGCTCCCGAACGTAAGGCTCTCGAGGATTATTTGTCTGTGTCTCTTGATGCCGGTACCATAGTGCCTTCTTCCTCTCCGGCCGGGGCGGGGTTTTTTTTTGTTAAGAAAAAGGACGGTACTCTGCGCCCCTGCGTGGATTATCGAGGGCTGAATGACATAACGGTTAAGAATCGTTATCCGCTTCCCCTTATGTCATCAGCCTTCGAGATTCTGCAGGGAGCCAGGTGCTTTACTAAGTTGGACCTTCGTAACGCTTACCATCTCGTGCGCATCAGAGAGGGGGACGAGTGGAAAACGGCGTTTAACACTCCGTTAGGGCATTTTGAGTACCGGGTTCTGCCGTTTGGTCTCGCCAATGCGCCAGCTGTTTTTCAGGCATTAGTTAATGATGTTCTGAGAGACATGCTGAACATCTTTGTTTTTGTCTATCTTGACGATATCCTGATTTTTTCACCGTCACTCGAGATTCATGTTCAGCACGTTCGAAGTGTTCTACAGCGCCTTTTAGAGAATTGTCTCTACGTGAAGGCTGAGAAGTGTTCTTTTCATGTCTCCTCCGTTACTTTTCTCGGTTCCGTTATTTCCGCTGAAGGCATTCAGATGGATTCCGCTAAGGTCCAAGCTGTCAGTGATTGGCCCGTTCCAAGGTCACGTGTCGAGTTGCAGCGCTTTCTAGGTTTCGCTAATTTCTATCGCCGTTTCATTCGTAATTTCGGTCAAGTTGCTGCCCCTCTCACAGCTCTTACTTCTGTCAAGACGTGTTTTAAGTGGTCCGGTTCCGCCCAGGGAGCTTTTGATCTTCTAAAAGAACGTTTTACGTCCGCTCCTATCCTCGTTACTCCTGACGTCACTAGACAATTCATTGTCGAGGTTGACGCTTCAGAGGTAGGCGTGGGAGCCATTCTATCCCAGCGCTTCCAGTCTGACGATAAGGTTCATCCTTGCGCTTATTTTTCTCATCGCCTGTCGCCATCTGAACGCAACTATGATGTGGGTAACCGCGAACTGCTCGCCATCCGCTTAGCCCTAGGCGAATGGCGACAGTGGTTGGAGGGGGCGACCGTTCCTTTTGTCGTTTGGACAGACCATAAGAACCTTGAGTACATCCGTTCTGCCAAACGACTTAATGCTCGTCAAGCTCGTTGGGCGTTGTTTTTCGCTCGTTTCGAGTTTGTGATTTCTTACCGTCCGGGTAGCAAGAACACCAAGCCTGATGCCTTATCCCGTCTTTTTAGTTCTTCTGTGGCTTCGACTGATCCCGAGGGGATTCTTCCTTATGGGCGTGTTGTCGGGTTGACAGTCTGGGGAATTGAAAGACAGGTTAAGCAAGCACTCATGCACACTGCGTCGCCGCGCGCTTGTCCTAGTAACCTTCTTTTCGTTCCTGTTTCCACTCGTCTGGCTGTTCTTCAGTGGGCTCACTCTGCCAAGTTAGCTGGTCATCCCGGTGTTCGAGGCACTCTTGCGTCTATTCGCCAGCGCTTTTGGTGGCCGACTCAGGAGCGTGACACGTGCCGTTTCGTGGCTGCTTGTTCGGACTGCGCGCAGACTAAGTCAGGTAACTCTCCTCCTGCCGGTCGTCTCAGACCGCTCCCCATTCCTTCTCGACCATGGTCTCACATCGCCCTAGACTTCATTACCGGTCTGCCTTTGTCTGCGGGGAAGACTGTGATTCTTACGGTTGTCGATAGGTTCTCTAAGGCGGCACATTTCATTCCCCTCGCTAAACTTCCTTCCGCTAAGGAGACGGCACAAATCATCATCGAGAATGTGTTCAGAATTCATGGTCTCCCGTTAGACGCCGTTTCAGACAGAGGCCCGCAATTCACGTCACAGTTTTGGAGGGAGTTCTGTCGTTTGATTGGTGCGTCCGTCAGTCTCTCTTCCGGGTTTCATCCCCAGTCTAACGGTCAAGCAGAGAGGGCCAATCAGACGATTGGTCGCATACTACGCAGCCTTTCTTTCAGAAACCCTGCGTCTTGGGCAGAACAGCTCCCCTGGGCAGAATACGCTCACAACTCGCTTCCTTCGTCTGCTACCGGGTTATCTCCGTTTCAGAGTAGTCTGGGTTACCAGCCTCCTCTGTTCTCATCCCAGCTTGCCGAGTCCAGCGTTCCCTCCGCTCAAGCGTTTGTCCAACGTTGTGAGCGCACCTGGAGGAGGGTGAGGTCTGCACTTTGCCGTTACAGGGCACAGACTGTGAGAGCCGCCAATAAACGTAGGATTAAGAGTCCAAGGTATTGTTGCGGCCAGAGAGTGTGGCTTTCCACTCGCAACCTTCCTCTTACGACAGCTTCTCGTAAGTTGACTCCGCGGTTCATTGGTCCGTTCCGTGTCTCCCAGGTCGTCAATCCTGTCTCTGTGCGACTGCTTCTTCCGCGACATCTTCGTCGCGTCCATCCTGTCTTCCATGTCTCCTGTGTCAAGCCCTTTCTTCGCACCCCCGTTCGTCTTCCCTCCCCCCTCCCGTCCTTGTCGAGAGCGCACCTATTTACAAGGTACGTAGGATCATGGACATGCGTTCTCGGGGACGGGGTCACCAATACTTAGTGGATTGGGAGGGTTACGGTCCTGAGGAGAGGATTTGGGTTCCGTCTCGGGACGTGCTGGACCGTTCACTTATTGATGATTTCCTCCGTTGCCGCCAGGATTCCTCCTCGAGTGCGCCAGGAGGCGCTCGGTGAGTGGGGGGTACTGTCATGTTTTGTCTTATATTGTCTTGTCATTTTGCTTTTCCCTCTGTTCGTTTTCCCCTGCTGGTCTTTTTTAGGTTCGTTCCCCTTTTTCTCTCTCCCTTCCTCTCTCTCTTCTCTCTATCGTTCCGTTCCTGCTCCCAGCTGTTCTATTCCCCTAATCAATCATTTAGTCTTCCCACACCTGTTCCCTATCTTTTTCCCTGATTAGAGTCCCTATTTCTCCCCTTGTTTTCCGTTTCTGCCCTGTCGGATCCTTGTCTATTGTTCACCGTTTTCCGTCTGTGTATCGCCTTGTCTATTGTTCAGATGTGCTGTGTCTGTGTATCGCCCTGTCGTGTCGTGTTTCCCTCAGATGCTGCGTGGTGAGCAGGTGTCTGAGTCTGCTACGTTCAAGTGCCTTCCCGAGGCAACCTGCAGTTCATGATCGAGTCTCCAGTCTGTTCTCGTCATTACGAGTGGAATTGTGCTTTATGATTGTATATTTACTTTACTGGATTAAAGACTCTGTTTTCGCCAAGTCGCTTTTGGGTCCTCATTCACCTGCATAACAAAAAAAGAAATGTGGTGGAAAAAAAGCTATTTAATCCATTTTAGAATAAGGCTGTAACATAACAAAACGTGGAAAAAGTCCAGGGGTCTGAATAATTTCTTAATGCACGGAATATACCATATTAGGTTTGTGTTGCTACTTGGCAGCTAGCTGTTTGTAATATTTTGTCTACTGAGAGAGATGTGCTTACATAAACGCTTGGTATGCTTTCGCCAAAAAGCTTTATTGAAATCTGACATGCCAGTTGGATTAAAAACAAGCTAAGCTGTATTTTGCTATATTGCACTTGTGATTTCATGAAAATTAAATATTTTTAGTAATTTAATTAGAATTTGGCGCTCTGCAATTCAGTGGTGGTTGACGAAAATGATCCAGCTAACGGGATGGGTGCATCAAGAAGTTAATGCAGCTGGTGGCGACACCAGATACTGGCTGTTACTTTTGATTTTGACCTCCCATTTGTTCAGGGACACATGATTCCATTTCTGTTAGTCACATGTCTGTGGAACTAATGTACTTCCGGCGCCGACTGAGATGGCCGCCTCGCTTCGCGTTCCTGGAAAACTATGCAGTTTTTTTTATTTGTATGTGTTATTTCTTACATTAGTACCCCAGGTCATCTTAGGTTTCATTACATACAGTCGAGAAGAACTACTGAACTACTGAGCAGTGTCAACTCACCATCAGTACGACCAAGAATATGACTTTTGCGAAGCGGATCCTGTGTTCTGCCTTTCACCCAGGACAACGGAATGGATCCCAGCCGGCGACCCAAAAAACAAATTCGTAAAAGAGGGAAACGTAGTGGTCTTCTGGTCAGACTCCGGAGACGGGCACATCTCTGGACAAGGTTGATGAAATCCGAGCAAGGGTAGCATTCCAGAGGGACATCAGAGACTGTAACGTTCTTTGCTTCACGGAAACATGGCTCACTGGAGAGACGCTATCGGAGTCGGTGCAGCCAGCTGGTTTCTCCACACATCGCGCCGACAGAAACACACATCTTTCTGGTAACAAGAGGGGTGGGGGCATATGCCTTATGGCTAACGAGACGTGGTGTGGTCACAAAAGCATACAGGAACTCAAGTCCTTCTGTTCACCTGATTTAAAATTCCTCACAATCAAATGTCGACCGCATTATCTACCAAGGGAATTCTCTTCGATTATAATCACAGCCGTATATATTCCCCCCCAAGCAGACAGATCGATGGCTCTGAACGAACTTTATTTGACTCTTTGCAAACTGGAATCCATACATCCTGAGGCTGCATTCATTGTAGCTGGGGATTTTAAAAAGGCTAATCTGAAACAAGACTCCCTAAATTGTATCAGCATATCGATTGCGCAACCAGGGCTGGCAAAACCTTGGATCACTGCTATTCTAACTTCCGCGATGCATATAAGGCCCTGCCCCACCCTCCTTTCGGAAAAGCTGACCACGACTCCATTTTGTTGATCCCTGCCTACAGACAGAAACTAAAACAAGAAGCTCCCACGCTGAGGTCTGTTCAACGCTGGTCCGACCAATCTGATTCCACACTCCAAGACTGCTTCCAGTTTGCGGACGACACAACAGTGGTAGGCTTGATTACCAACAACGACGAGACGGCCTACAGGGAGGAGGTGAGGGCCCTCGGAGTGTGGTGTCAGGAAAATATCCTCACACTCAACGTCAACAAAACTAAGGAGATGATTGTGGACTTCAGGAAACAGCAGAGGGAACACCCCCCTATCCACATCGATGGAACAGTAGTGGAGAGGGTAGTAAGTTTTAAGTTCCTCGGCATACACATCACAGACAAACTGAATTGGTCCACTCACACAGACAGCATCGTGAAGAAGGCGCAGCAGCGCCTCTTCAACCTCAGGAGGCTGAGGAAATTTGGCTTGTCACCAAAAGCACTCACAAACTTCTACAGATGCACAATCGAGAGCATCCTGGCGGGCTGTATCACCGCCTGGTACGGCAACTGCTCCGCCCACAACCGTAAGGCTCTCCATAGGGTAGTGAGGTCTGCACAACGCATCACCGGGGGCAAACTACCTGCCCTCCAGGACACCTACACCACCCGATGTTACAGGAAGGCCATAAAGATCATCAAGGACAACAACCACCCGAGCCACTGCCTGTTCACCCCGCTATCATCCAGAAGGCGAGGTCAGTACAGGTGCATCAAAGCTGGGACCGAGAGACTGAAAAACAGCTTCTATCTCAAGGCCATCAGACTGTTAAACAGCCACCACTAACATTGAGTGGCTGCTGCCAACACACTGACTCAACTCCAGCCACTTTAATAATGGGAATTGATGGGAAATGATGTAAAATATATCACTAGCCACTTTAAACAATGCTACCTAATATAATGTTTACATACCCTACATTATTAATCTCATATGTATACGTATATACTGTACTCTATATCATCTACTGCATCTTTATGTAATACATGTATCACTAGCCACTTTAACTATGCCACTTTGTTTACATACTCATCTCATACGTATATACTGTACTCGATACCATCTACTGTATCTTACCTATGCCGCTCTCTACCATCACTCATTCATATGTCTTTATGTACATATTCTTTATCCCCTTACACTTGTGTGTATAAGACAGTAGTTTTGGAATTGTTAGTTAGATTACTTGTTGGTTATTTACTGCATTGTCGGAACTAGAAGCACAAGCATTTCGCTACACTCGCATTAACATCTGCTAACCATGTGTATGTGACAAATACAATTTGATTTGATTTGAGTTTGTCTCAGTTGTTGAATCTTATGTTCATATTTACACATGTTACGTTTGCTGAAAATGAACACAATTTTTCAGTGAGAGGACATTTATTTTTTTGCTGACTTCATGAATGGTAGCAGATAAATAGTTTGCTGGTTAAATGGAAGGCTGCTCTTAGAATTTTTAGACTGCAATTGTTTTGGGTAAATAGGGACATTTTGCCCAATATCTAAAAATGGATATATTTTGAATGTTTTGAAGTTCTACAACATTTTAATCATGATCATCTCAGGGTAATCTATTATTTCTAATTATGTAAATTTGGGCAGTGTGATCAATATCTGGTAGTTAAAACGTCAAAAAGCATATTTTTACTGATGGAACTCTGAGGTCGTCCCATTGTTTCCTATAGGGAAATAGCGGTATGTGTTTCTATTTCGCCAAATATCTCAATATGTATCTTTTGGATATTTTTTTTTGAGCCATACACTATTTTAATCAGGAGGATCTCCTCTTTGTAATGATGGAAGGCTGGGCAGCGAGCTCTGCTGTAATCAAACACTCGCCTTCAAATAAAAAAAATTACACATTACTGCTCGATCTCTGTGGCTGCCCCATTGTTTCCCTTTGGAGAAATTCTACACGGCGGTCAGATCTGTCTATTTCACAAAATATATCACAAAGTGTTTTAGATTTTTTTCAAATCAGACAATTTTTAACAAGAGATTCTCCTCTTTGTCAAGGCTGGGCAGTGAGTTCTATTGTCAGCAAACGCTAGCCCCAAAATACTGTACTTTTGCCCTTGGAACTTTTTGCCAATTGTTTTCCTATGAAGAGACATGCTGGTCATGCAACTATTGAAAATAAGGATGCACGGTAATACATAAGGGTTAATCTTATAAGCATTTGTAAGTGCATTTATGAATGGTTAACTGGAGGTAAATATTGGCAAATTATTTGGCAAACACTGACCAGTTATTGCAGTATTTTGCCTAATATGATATAACCATTTATTAATTAAGTGATAATGCCAGAGAAGCCGGTGTTTGGAGGATATATTGGCATGGGTGTTTGTCGTAACTTTACTTTCATTAATCTGATGACTGTTATTTATTTAATCCACTAACTATGTTTAATTGTTACCGAATTAAATTAATCAGGTAACAATAAACTCATTAGGATTTGGGGCACCACGGAATAAGTTGTTTAGAGAGTTACCAAATTAAACTATATAAGGTATTTAACCTATAATATTGAAAAACAGTAATCTTATTAATCATTACTTCTTATCAAATACTCATTATGAACGATCGTAACCTTCTTGGATCTGCAAAACCCCCAGCATTGCTCATTATTCAGTACTACACAAATTGGTTTAATTCTTTATTTACTAGCTCAATAAATAATTACACAGAATACACAGAATATTTAGTGCTTTATCTGGGTAGCCGGAAAGTAGAGCATTGCAGTAGTCTAACCTAGAAGTAACAAAAGCATGGATTCATTTTTCTGCATAATGTTTGGACAGAAAGTTTCTGATTTTTGCAATGTTACGTAGATGTAAAAAAGCTGTCCTTGAAACAGTCTTGTTATGTTCGTCAAAAGAGAGATCAGGGTCCAGAGTAACTCCGAGGTCCTTCACAGTTTTATTTGAGACGACTGTAATTGTGAGATTAATTGTGAGATTCAACAGAAGATCTCTTTGTTTATTGGGAGCATCTCTGTTTTGTCCGAGTTTAAAAGTAGAACGTTTCCAGCCATCCACTTCCTTATGTCTGAAACACAGGATTCTAGCGATGGAATTTTTGGGGCTTCACTATGTTTCATTGAAATGTACAGCTGTGTGTCATCTGCATAGCAGTGAAAGTTAACCTTATGTTTTCGAATTACATCCCCAAGAGGTAAAATATATAGTGAAAACAATAGTGGCCCTAAAACAGAACCTTGAGGAACACCGAAATGTACAGTTGATTTATCAGAGGACAAACCATCCACAGAGCCAAACTGATACCTTTCCGACAGATATGATCTATACCAGGCCAGAACTT
This sequence comes from Oncorhynchus gorbuscha, assembly GCF_021184085.1. NCBI lineage: Eukaryota > Metazoa > Chordata > Actinopteri > Salmoniformes > Salmonidae > Oncorhynchus > Oncorhynchus gorbuscha. The sequence continues at coordinate 38,120,703 of NC_060179.1, forward strand.
GTCCGTGTAGACCAATTTGGGTTTCCAATCTCTCCAAAATAATGTGGTGATCGATGGTATCAAAAGCAGCACTAAGGTCTAGGAGCACGAGGACAGATGCAGAGCCTTTGTCTAATACCATTAAAAAGGTAATTTACCACCTTCACAAGTGCAGTCTCAGTGCTATGATGGGGTCTAAAACCAGACTGAAGCATTTCGTATACATTGTCTTCAGGAAGAAAGTGAGTTGCTGCGCAACTGCCTTTTCTAAAAATAAAAAAAATGAGAGGAATGGAAGATTCGATATAGGCCGATAGTTTTTTTATTTTTCTGGGTTAAGGTTTGGCCTATTCAAGAGAGGCTTTATTACTGCCACTTTTAGTGAGTTTGGTACACATCCGGTGGATAGAGAGCAGTTTATTATGTTCAACATAGGAGGGCCAAGCATAGGAAGCAGCTCTTTCAGTAGTTTAGTTGGAATAGGGTCCAGTATGCAGCTTGAAGGTTTAGAGGCCATGATTATTTTCATCATTGTGTCAAGAGATATAGTAATAAAACACTTGAGTGTCTCTCTTGATCCGAGGTCCTGGCAGAGTTGTGCAGACTCAGGACAACTGAGCTTTGAAGGAATACGCAGATTTAAAGAGGCGTCCGTAATTTGCTTTCTAATAATCATGTTTTCCTCAAAGAAGTTCACGAATTTATTACTGCTGAAGTGAAAGCCATCCTCACTTGGGGAATTTTGCTTTTTAGTTAGCTTTGTGGCAGTTGGAAAAATACATATCGGATTGTTCTTATTTCCCTCAATTAAGTTGGAAAAATAGTATGATCGAGCAGCAGTAAGGGCTCTTCTATATTGCACGGAACTGTCTTTCCAAGCTAGTCGGAAGACTTCCAGTTTGGTGTGGCGCCATTTCCGTTCCAATTTTCTGGAAGCTTGCTTCAGAGCCTGGGTATTTTCTGTATACTAGGGAGCTAATTTCTTATGAGAAATGTTTTTAGTTTTTAGGGGTGCAACTGCATCTAAGGTATTGCACAAGGTTAAATTGAGTTCCTCAGTTAGGTGGTTAACTGATTTTTGTCCTCTGACGTCCTTGGGTAGGCAGAGGGAGACTGGAAGGGCATCAAGGAATCTTTGTGTTGTCTGTTAATTTATAGCACGACTTTTGATGCTCCTTGGTTGGGGTCTGAGCAGATTATTTGTTGCAATTGCAAACGTAATAAAATGGTGGTCCGATAGTCCAGGATTATGAGGAAAAACATTAAGATCCACAACATGTATTCCATGGGACAAAACTAGGTCCAGAGTATGACTGTGGCAGTGAGTAGGTCCAAAAACATGTTGGACAAAACCCACTCGATGATGCCTCCGAAAGCCTTTTGGAGTGTGTCTGTGGACTTTTCCATGTGAATATTAAAGTCACCAAAGATTAGAATATTATCTGCTATGACTACAAGGTCCGATAAGAATTCAGGGAACTCAATGAGGAACGCTGTATATGGCCCAGGAGGCCTGTAAACAGTAGCTATAAAAAGCAATTGAGTAGGCTGCATAGATTTCATGACTAGAAGCTCAAAAGACGAAAACTTTGTAAATTGAAATTTGCTATCGTAAATGTTAGCAACATCTCCACCTTTGCGGGATGCATGGGGGATATGGTCACTAGTGTAACCAGGAGGTGAGGCTTCATTTAACACAGTAAATTCATCAGGCTTAGGCCATGTTTCAGTCAGGCCAATCACATCAAGATTATGATCAGTGATTCATTTTTGACTATAATTTCCTTTGAAGTAAGGGATCTAACATTAAGTAGCCCTATTTTGAGATGGAGGAGTAATGGAGGAGGTCTTTATCCTAGTGAGATTGCTAAGGCGAACACCGCCATGTTTAGTTTTGCCCAACCCAGGTCGACAGACACGGTCTCAATGTGGATAGTTGAGCTGACTACACTGACTGTGCTAGTGGCAGACTCCACTAAGCTGGCAGGCTGGCTAACAGCCTGCTGCCTGGCCTGCACCCTATTTCGTTGCGGAGTTAGAGGAGTTAGAGCCCTGTCTATGTTGGTAGATAAGATGAGAACACCCTTCCAGCTAGGATGGAGTCCGTCACCCCTCAGCAGGCCAGGCTTTGTCCTGTTTGTGGGTGAGTCCCAGAAAGAGGGCCTATTATCGACAAATTCTATCTTTTGGGAGAGGCAGAAAACAGTTTTCAACCAGCGATTGAGTTGTGAGACTCTGCTGTAGAGCTCATCACTCCCACATACTGGGAGGGGGCCAGAGACATACTGATTTACACGCTGAAGCTATGTTGCACTTGGTGACCTCTGACTGTTTCATCCTAACATCGTTGGTGCCGACGTGGATAACAATATCTCTATACTCTACACTCGCCAGTTTTACCTTTAGCCAGCACCATCTTCAGATTAGCCTTAACGTCGGTAGCCCTGCCCCTGGTAAACAGTGTATGATCGCTGGATGATTCGTTTTAAGTCTAATACTGTGGGTAATGGAGTCGCCAATGACTAGGGTTTTCAATTTGTCAGAGCTAATGAATATAAAATATAAAGCCTTCTGCCACCACTCCCAGGCCATCTGTTTCCACATCCAGCTTGATGTCATAGTTGGCTGTGACACATCAGCTGGCCTGTCACCTGGAATTGACTGTAGAATGACCTTTAGAATGGCCTCTGCATGTTTTGCTCTAACAAAACATGGAAACAGGCCCACATTTTTCATTTGGAAAGCAGTTCCATTAAGGTACTTACTTCCATATAACTTAAACCAAGGTTGTTGACAACAGGATACAACGCAAAGTACAGACTCCCATTAACCTGGGGGGTCACACCTCTGCTTTAATTGTCTTAACTACTCTCTGAAAATATAGAGACACCAAAAGAAGGTCAGTTATCCTTAATCTCGGCAACCCAGAACAAAACCTTGTGTGAGCACTGGCCAGCTATGCGATTCCCCTCCTAAATTATCTCGACCAAGTCTATGGGCCAAATTAACCCCTCCCCTTCCATAATTCAAAATATGCTAGTCACAGGGGCACAACTACATTTGGACGTCTAGTGGACATAAAAGTCCTATGAATTCCTACAGTCATAGGAGACGTTACAATAAAACGCACAAATTACTCAATATCTCCATCTACCCCAGGCATCTTCTTTTAACTTCTGTCTGTAAAGACCAAGATAATACTACCCCCCAATTTTCAGGATTGATGTATGAATTTACTCTGTATACATATCTCAATATACGGCTCATATAAATGACATGTATAGATTTATGAATTGACCATGAAAGAGTCACTTTACAAAGACAGTAGTAATTCAAAACCATATGACATCAACCGGTTGTTGAAACACGACCTCGCCTCCCCTTACATTGCTCTCCACATTTCACTCTCTTCCTTTTGGCTGGTTGGCCTTCACTGTCTCTTTTCAGCCAGTGAAAATAGACTATTTTCTGACTTAGACGTTCCCTTCTCCTTCTCCTTTCCTTTGTCTCCTGTGAGTTCATGTGAAAATGATTTAAAGAATGCACTTAACACTTTTATCATACACATTTTGAAGCTACAGTATATCATCTTAGATTCCCCTACTGATCGACTGATGCATATGAAAACACTGCCACCTTCCATCTCTCTGTGTCCCCTAGGACATTGTTAGAAGCAATTATGTTTAAGGTCAATAGATAGTAGGTAACAGTCAATAAACCAGACAGACAATGCTTACATCAAGAGAGATGTACATACAAATGGTGTATTCATTATGTTGTCATGTAAATAAATAAAATATACATGTGTGTAAATGATTTAGAGCTGGACAGTGATGCATACTAACAATTATCAGTAAAAAGCTTTCTTACCTGCAATCACAGACCAATCAATGTGTCGTTAAGCAGGACCTGAGCCTGCGGCTGACACTGCGCTCCAAGTCCACAACGTGTGTGTGTGTGTGCATGTGTGTGTGTATATGTGTGTGTGTAAGTGGGTCCTGTGTGAAAAAGTGTGTACAGTATCTGGGATAGATATGTGATATTCTTCTTCTAATCAAGTAGCTATCAGGAATGCTTGAACAAAAGCCATTAAACAGGATCTCTTCTGCATGCTATCCGACAGACAATCTATGATCTTTAAGAATACCTTTGGGCTATATCCTCTCCTGAATCCATTTACGGCTCCAGTTTCAACTGTTCTGCCTTACTATTATTCAACCATGCTGGTCATTTATGAACATTTGAACATCTTGGCCACGTTCTGTTATAATCTCCATCTACCTGGCACAGCCAGAAGAGGACTAATACCACCCCACATATGCTCTCTCTAATTCTCTCTTTCTTTCTCTCTAAATGACATGTATAGAGGACCTGAAAGCCCTAGGACAGTAGCCCCAGGACTACCTGACATGATGGCTCCTTGCTGTCCCCAGTCCATCTGACTGTGCTGCACTGCTCCAGTTTCAACTGTTCTGCTCTTATTATTATTTGACCATGCTGGTCATTTATGAACATTTGAACATCTTGGTCATGTTCTGTTATAATCTCTACCTTCCATCTCTCTGGCACAGCCAGAAGAGGACAATAGATAGCCAGTCAATAAACCAGACACAATAGCCCAAGGTTCCTCAAATGGTGTATTCTTAGGTTTCTTCCTAGGTTTTGGCCTTTCTAGGGAGTTTTTCCTAGCCACCGTGCTTTTACACCTGCATTGTTTGCTGTTTGGGGTTTTAGGCTGGGTTTCTGTACAGCACTTTGAGATATCAGCTGATGTACGAAGGGCTATATAAATAAATTTGATTTGATTTGAATTTGATTTGATTTAATGAAAGTTAACCAATTTTAGATAGCTAACTACACTTAAATATAAATAGGAGATGCTGAGCAAATTTCAGGTCTGCTGAGCGCAAACTTGAAGTTGTAAAAATTCTGTGTAACTTCTAGCATTTATTTACTGTGAACACTGAGTCTGTACCCACTTTAAGTTACAGTTTTAACCGTGGCCAAGTAGGCTGCTGTGGCTATTTTATCAGAATGTAGGCCTATCAGAGTGGCCTACCATCAAAACAAAGGAGAAATTGCATCCCATAACATTTCAACACAGAAATAACTATTCTATCACCAATGAGTTGTGTTCAATGTCGGCCTACATTCCAATTTAGAAGAAAAAAACATGTAGGGCTTGACATTAACCTCCCTGTCCTTTGGACAAAGAGGTGACTGAAAATGTTGTGGTGTTGTTTGATGCAAGAAACCACTTTACTAAATAAAATGTATTATTTTTCCCTTGCCATTATTACAGGGAATCAGATAAATTATTCAAGCCTGTCTTTAAGACAAATAAATCTCTCCCTGACTCGCTTTTCAAACATCTAGAAATATACACGTTTTGTGCTCTTGTAGGAAGCAAAATGTGCACTCGTGGCTACATGCAGATCTCATTTTGATCTCAAAACAAGTGCCTGGAGGTGTGTTGGGTCGTTGTCGTGTTTAAAAACAAATGATAGTTCCACTAAGCGCAAACCAGATGGGTTGGCGTGTCGCTGCAGAATGCTGTGATAGGCATGCTGGTTAAATGTGGCTTGAATTTATAAATCACAGACAGTGTCACCAGCAAAGCACCATCACACCTCCTCCATGCTTCACGGTGAGAATCACACATGCAGAGATCATCCGTTCACCTACACTGCGTCGGATGAATGGTTCCAACACGGCGGTTGGAACCAAAAATCTCAAATATGGACTCATCAGACCAAAGGGCAGATTTCCACCGGTCTAATGTTTATTGCTCATGTTTCTTGGAGCAAGCAAGTCTCTTCTTATATGTGTCCTTTAGTAGTCGTTTCTTTGCAGCAATTTGACCATGAAGTCCTGATTCACGCAGTCTTAACTTTTAGTTGATGTTGAGATGTGTCTGTTACTTGAACTCCGTGATGCATTTACTTGGGCTGCAATCTGAGGTGTAGTTGACTAAAATAAACGTATCCTCTGTAGCAGAGGTAACTCTGGGTCTTCTTTTACTGTGGCGGTCCTCATGAAAGCCAGTTTCATCATAGAGCTTGATGGTTTTTGCGACTGCACTTGAAGAAACTTTCAAAGTTCTTGAAATGTTCCGCATTGACTGACCTTGATGTCTTAAAGTAATGGACTGTCATTTCTCTTTGCTTATTTGAGCTGTTCTTGACATAATATATGGACTTGGTCTTTTACCAAATAGGGCTATCTTCTCTATACCACCCTACCTTGTTACAACACAACTGATTGGCTCAAACACATTAATAAGGAAATAAATTCCACAAATTAACTTTTAACAAGGCTCACCAGTTAATTGAAATGCATTCCAGGTGACTACCTCATGAAGCTGGTTGAGAGTCTAAAATAGCACTTTTTTAGGTTACTACATGATTCCATGTGTTAATTCATAGTTTTGGTGTATTCACTTTAATTCTACAATGTAGAAAACAGTAAAAAGGAAGAAAAACCCTTGAATGAGTATGCGTGTCCAAACTTTTGACTGTGCCAGAATGTATTCACACCCCTTGACTTTTTCCACAATTTGTTTTGTCATTGGCCTATAAACAATGCCCCATAATGTCAAAGTGGAATTATGTTTTAGACATTACTATGTATTAATAAAAAAGGAAAAGTTGAAATGTTTTGAGTCAATAAGTAGTCAAACCATTTGTTATAGCAAGCCTAAATAAGTTCAGGAGTAACCATTTGCTTAACAAGTGTCATGTTCTGACCTTAGTTCTTTTGATATGTCTTTGTTTAGTATGGTCAGGGCATGTGTTGGGTGGGTTGTCTATGTTCCTTTTTCTATGATTTGGGATTTCTGTGTTTGGCCTGGTATGGTTCTCAATCAGAGGCAGCTGTCAATCGTTGTCCCTGATTGAGAACCATACTTAGGTAGCCTGGTTTCACATTTGAGTTGTGGGTGATTATTTCCTGTTTAGTGTTTTTGTCTTTCACCTTACGGGACTGTTTGTTTGTTATTTATTGTTTTGTTCAGTGTTCGAGTACGTCATTAAAAGCTATGAACACTTACCACGCTGCACCTTGGTCCTCCTCTCTTTCTCCCATGACGAACGTTACAACAAGTCACATAATACTTTACATAGACTCACTTGTGTGCATTAATAGTGTTTAGTATGATTTTTTAATTACCTCGTCAATGTACCCCACACATTTAATTATCTGTAAGGTCCCTCAGTCGAGCAGTGAGTTTCAAACACAGATTTAACCACAATGACCAGGATAAAAAATAAACGGAATAGAGCTAAGCACAGGCAAAATTCTAAAGGAAAACCTGGTTCAGTTTGCTTTCCAACAGACACTGGGAGACAAATTCTCCTTTCAGCAGGTCAATAACCTAAAACACAAGGCAACCCATGGATTTCTGTGAATAAACCACATCTAAAGGCTATTCTTAGGTATGACAACTGGGGTTTCGTAACTTACATATCGGATTTATTACAGCAGCCACAGTATAGAGCCACCTACAATTACGCTATCCCTTTGAAAATGCTGTGCTTTGTATACTATGTACACAATGAGTATGTTCTTGATGTGGGGTTGCTGTATTGCTGTTTGGCCATACAGTGTGTTAGCTGTGATGATCATTTTAGAATGTTTACCTTTATAGTGGCGTAGTTGGTCGTCATACAGTGGGAGTGTATTATGATACTAGAGTGTGTGCTTTGCTGTTATGCTGGCCATAGAGTGTATTAGATGATATGAGAGTGTGTGTTACTGTCATGCAGGTGAATGAGGACCCAAAAGCGACTTGGCGAAAACAGAGTCTTTAATCCAGTAAAGTAATTCTACAAACATAAGACATAATTCCACTCGTAATGACGAGAACAGACTGGAGACTCGATCAAGAACTGCAGGTTGCCTCGGGAAGGCACTTGAACCTAGCAGACTCAGACACCTGCTCTCCACGCAGCATCTGAGGGAAACACGACACGACAGGGCGATACACAGACACAGCACGGTGAACAATAGACAAGGATCCGACAGGGCAGAAACGGAAGACAAGGGGAGAAATAGGGACTCTAATCAGAGGGCAAGATACGGAACAGGTGTGAAAAGATTAGATGATTGAGTAGGGGAATAGGAACAGCTGGGAGCAGGGACGGAGCGATAGAGAGAAGAGAGAGAGGGAGGAAGAGAGAAAGAGGGATAGAAAAAGGGAACGAACCTAATAAGACCAGCAGGGGGAAACGAACAGAAGGGAAAGCATAATGACAAGACAATCTAAGACAAAACATGACAGTACCCCCCCACTCACCGAGCGCCTCCTGGCGCACTCGAGGAGGAATCCTGGCGGCAACGGAGGAAATCATCAATGAGTGAACGGTCCAGCACGTCCCGAGACGGAACCCAACTCCTCTCCTCAGGACCGTAACCCTCCCAATCCACTAAGTATTGGTGACCCCGTCCCCGAGAACGCATGTCCATGATTCTACGTACCTTGTAAATAGGTGCGCTCTCGACAAGGACGGGAGGGGGGGAGGGAAGACGAACGGGGTGCGAAGAAAGGGCTTGACACAGGAGACATGGAAGACAGGATGGACGCGACGAAGATGTCGCGGAAGAAGCAGTCGCACAGCGACAGGATTGACGACCTGGGAGACACGGAACGGACCAATGAACCGCGGAGTCAACTTACGAGAAGCTGTCGTAAGAGGAAGGTTGCGAGTGGAAAGCCACACTCTCTGGCCGCAACAATACCTAGGACTCTTAATCCTGCGTTTATTGGCGGCTCTCACAGTCTGTGCCCTGTAACGGCAAAGTGCAGACCTCACCCTCCTCCAGGTGCGCTCACAACGTTGGACAAACGCTTGAGCGGAGGAAACGCTGGACTCGGCAAGCTGGGAAGAGAACAGAGGAGGCTGGTAACCCAGACTACTCTGAAACGGAGATAACCCGGTAGCAGACGAAGGAAGCGAGTTGTGAACGTATTCTGCCCAGGGGAGCTGTTCTGCCCAAGACGCAGGGTTTCTGAAAGAAAGGCTGCGTAGTATGCGACCAATCGTCTGATTGGCCCTCTCTGCTTGACCGTTAGACTGGGGATGAAACCCGGAAGAGAGACTGACGGACGCACCAATCAAACGACAGAACTCCCTCCAAAACTGTGACGTGAATTGCGGGCCTCTGTCTGAAACGGCGTCTAACGGGAGGCCATGAATTCTGAACACATTCTCGATGATGATTTGTGCCGTCTCCTTAGCGGAAGGAAGTTTAGCGAGGGGAATGAAATGTGCCGCCTTAGAGAACCTATCGACAACCGTAAGAATCACAGTCTTCCCCGCAGACAAAGGCAGACCGGTAATGAAGTCTAGGGCGATGTGAGACCATGGTCGAGAAGGAATGGGGAGCGGTCTGAGACGACCGGCAGGAGGAGAGTTACCCGACTTAGTCTGCGCGCAGTCCGAACAAGCAGCCACGAAACGGCGCGTGTCACGCTCCTGAGTCGGCCACCAAAAGCACTGGCGAATAGACGCAAGAGTGCCTCGAACACCGGGATGACCAGCTAACTTGGCAGAGTGAGCCCACTGAAGAACAGCCAGACGAGTGGAAACAGGAACGAAAAGGAGGTTACTAGGACAAGCGCGCGGCGACGCAGTGTGCGTGAGTGCTTGCTTAACCTGTCTTTCAATTCCCCAGACTGTCAACCCGACAACACGCCCATAAGGAAGAATCCCCTCGGGATCAGTAGAAGCCACAGAAGAACTAAACAGACGGGATAAGGCATCAGGCTTGGTGTTTTTGCTACCCGGACGGTAAGAAATCACAAACTCGAAACGAGAAAAACAACGCCCAACGAGCTTGACGGGCATTAAGTCGTTTGGCAGAACGGATGTACTCAAGGTTCTTATGGTCTGTCCAAACGACAAAGGAACGGTCGCCCCCTCCAACCACTGTCGCCATTCGCCTAGGGCTAAGCGGATGGCGAGCAGTTCGCGGTTACCCACATCATAGTTGCGTTCAGATGGCGACAGGCGATGAGAAAATAAGTGCAAGGATGAACCTTATCGTCAGACTGGAAGCGCTGGGATAGAATGGCTCCCACGCCTACCTCTGAAGCGTCAACCTCGACAATGAATTGTCTAGTGACGTCAGGAGTAACGAGGATAGGAGCGGACGTAAAACGTTCTTTTAGAAGATCAAAAGCTCCCTGGGCGGAACCGGACCACTTAAAACACGTCTTGACAGAAGTAAGAGCTGTGAGAGGGGCAGCAACTTGACCGAAATTACGAATGAAACGCCGATAGAAATTAGCGAAACCTAAAAAGCGCTGCAACTCGACACGTGACCTTGGAACGGGCCAATCACTGACAGCTTGGACCTTAGCGGAATCCATCTGAATGCCTTCAGCGGAAATAACGGAACCGAGAAAAGTAACGGAGGAGACATGAAAAGAGCACTTCTCAGCCTTCACGTAGAGACAATTCTCTAAAAGGCGCTGTAGAACACGTCGAACGTGCTGAACATGAATCTCGAGTGACGGTGAAAAAATCAGGATATCGTCAAGATAGACAAAAACAAAGATGTTCAGCATGTCTCTCAGAACATCATTAACTAATGCCTGAAAAACAGCTGGCGCATTGGCGAGACCAAACGGCAGAACCCGGTACTCAAAATGCCCTAACGGAGTGTTAAACGCCGACCGGTTTTCCACTCGAGCGACTCCCCCTCTCTGATGCGCACGAGATGGTAAGCGTTCCTGGCGTCGTGAGGGAGTTTGTTCCACCATTGAAGGTCCAACTTAGTAAAGCACCTGGCTCCCTGCAGAATCTCGAAGGCTGATGACATAAGGGGTGGAAGCGGATAACGATTCTTAACCGTTATGTCATTCAGCCCTCGATAGAGCATGAACCTACACGCAGGGGCGCAGAGTACCGTCCTTTTTCTTAACAAAAAGAACCCCGCCCCGGCCGGAGAGGAAGAAGGCACTATGGTACCGGCGTGTATAGCAAGAGACACAGATAAATAATCCTCGAGAGCCTGGTACGTTCGGGAGCCGACAGAGAGTATAGTCTACCCCGAGGTCTAGAAGGATGAGAGCAGAGGAGAGAGAGTTAGCTTTAGCGGTGCGGAGCGCCTCCGGATAGGAAGAGCAGTCTCAGTTGAATGTCCCAAGAAGGTCATTCTGAGATCAATACTACAATCATACGACCGGTGAGGAGGAAGGGAGTTGGCTCGGGACCGACTGAAGACCGTGCGCAGATCATGATATTCCTCCGGCACTCCTGTCAAATCGCCAGGTTCCTCCTGAGAAGTGGGGACAGAAGAAATGGGAGGGATGGCAGACATTAAACACTTCACATGACAAGAAACGTTCCAGGATAGGATAGAATTACTAGACCAATTAATAGAAGGATTATGACATACTAGCCAGGGATGACCCAAAACAACAGGTGTAAAAGGTGAACGAAAAATCAAAAAAGAAATAGTCTCACTGTGGTTACCAGATACTGTGAGAGTTAAAGGTAGTGTCTCAAATCTGATACTGGGAAGATGACTACCATCTAAGGCAAACATGGGCGTAGGCTTGTCTAACTGTCTGAAAGGAATGTCATGTTTCCGAGCCCATGCTTCGTCCATGAAACAACCCTCAGCCCCCGAGTCAATCAAGGCACTGCATGTAGCACCCGAACCGGTCCAGCGTAGATGGACCGACATAGTAGTACAGGATCTAGATGAAGAGACCTGAGTAGTAGCGCTCACCAGTAGCCCTCCGCTTACTGATGAGCTCTGGCCTTTACTGGACATGAATTGACAAAATGTCCATCAAATCCGCAATAGAGGCACAGGCGGTTGGTGATCCTCCGTTCCCTCTCCTTAGTCGAGATGCGAATACCTCCCAGCTGCATGGGCTCAGTCTCTGAGCCAGAGGAGGGAGATGGTTGCGATGCGGAGCAGGGAAACACCGTTGATGCGAGCTCTCTTCCACGAGCTTGGTGACGAAGATCTACCCGTCGTTCTATGCGGATGGCGAGAGCAATCAAAGAGTCCACACTGGAGGGAACCTCCCGAGAGAGAATCTCATCTTTGACCACTGCGTGGAGTCCCTCCAGAAAACGAGCGAGCAGCGCCGGCTCGTTCCAGTCACTAGAGGCAGCAAGAGTGCGAAACTCTATAGAGTAATCCGTTATGGATCGATCACCTTGGCATAGGGAAGCCAGGGCCCTAGAAGCCTCCCTACCAAAAACTGAACGGTCAAAAACCCGAATCATCTCCTCTTTAAAGTTCTGGTAATTGTTTGAACAATCAGCCCTTGCCTCCCAGATAGCTGTGCCCCACTCTCGAGCCCGGCCAGTAAGGAGTGAAATGACGTAAGCAACCCGAGCTCTCTCGCTAGAGTATGTGTTGGGTTGGAGAGAGAACACAATATCACACTGGGTGAGAAAGGAGCGGCACTCCGTGGGCTGCCCGGAGTAGCAAGGTGGGTTATTAACCCTAGGTTCCGGAGGCTCGGCAGGCCAGGAAGTAACAGGTGGCACGAGACGAAGACTCTGGAACTGTCCAGAGAGGTCGGAAACCTGAGCGGACAGGTTCTCCACGGCATGGCGAGCAGCAGACAATTCCTGCTCGTGTCTGCCGAGCATGGCTCCTTGGATCTCGACGGCAGTGTTACGAACCTCTGTAGTCGCTGGGTCCATTCTTTGGTCGGATCCTTCTGTCATGCAGGTGAATGAGGACCCAAAAGCGACTTGGCGAAAACAGAGTCTTTAATCCAGTAAAGTAATTCTACAAACATAAGACATAATTCCACTTGTAATGACGAGAACAGACTGGAGACTCGATCAAGAACTGCAGGTTGCCTCGGGAAGGCACTTGAACCTAGCAGACTCAGACACCTGCTCTCCACGCAGCATCTGAGGGAAACACGACACGACAGGGCGATACACAGACACAGCACGGTGAACAATAGACAAGGATCCGACAGGGCAGAAACGGAAGACAAGGGGAGAAATAGGGACTCTAATCAGAGGGCAAGATACGGAACAGGTGTGAAAAGATTAGATGATTGAGTAGGGGAATAGGAACAGCTGGGAGCAGGGACGGAGCGATAGAGAGAAGAGAGAGAGGGAGGAAGAGAGAAAGAGGGATAGAAAAAGGGAACGAACCTAATAAGACCAGCAGGGGGAAACGAACAGAAGGGAAAGCATAATGACAAGACAATCTAAGACAAAACATGACAGTTACGCTGGTTGGCCATAGAGTGTATTAGCTATGATGAGGAGGAAATGAAGGGCTCGTGCCATTGAGGTTATACACGGCCATACGATGACAGATAAACCTTTAACCAGCGTGATGCATTAAAGGCCCCACTTACTAACTCGACATGCCAAACTTACAGCCTGCCAGTGTTGTATTTAGAGATTAAGGGCAGGATTCAATTCACGGGAAATGCTGCATATGTCGGTTCAATCGAAAATGACCATGTTTTTAATGCGTATCTTCTTTGGTACTTCTGCCATATGGATTGATTCCAGCTCTAAACATATCTGAAACAAAACAAGGAAAGATGGCGTGAGGAAATGACAAAACATAATGAGAAGAGAAAAGAAGAGAAGAGATAAAGCACCAAAAATCTATTTGGGAAAACAGCAATGGAATGTCAGGCGAAATGTATACGTCAATCATCAATCTTGATTAGACTTATGTGAGATTTAATGACATGCTATAGCTAACAGTAGTGCAATGTTGTTGTAGCTAAGGTCCTGTGGATGGAAGATGTTGAAATATGATGACATAAGCTTTGAGGAAGGGGAGTATGAGGGGGAATAAACCCTGATGAGGGTGTAACTTAGGAGGCATCTGAAATGGCATTACTTTTTACCAGGGCCCATAGGTCCTACCATAGGGCTTTGGTCAAAATTAGTACACTTATAGGGAATAGGGTGTTATTTGCAACATGACCCTAGTCTTACTTTCCATTAGCAAGATTAAAGAATGTCAGATCACCTACCTAGATGAGTGTGGGTTGATCAAGGAAATATCTCAGTGTCAGATGCCTTTCTTCAGACCCAGTTATCTCCCATGATGGTCCCGTCCCCTCCTCTGATATTCCTGCTGTATTTTGTGATTGACATTATACATATCTGCTCGGCTGACTAATGCTCAGTTGAAAGCAAGCGAGGCAGGAAGGTCAATGTTATTTGTTGCTCTGTTCCACGGCCACCTGGAACCTCACACAGCATGAAGGGAGAGAAATATATTTAAAGAAAAACAATAAAAACAACAACAAGAGAAAGGCTGATGTGCATCCATAATGGCACCCTATTCCCTACATAGTGCAATACTTTCCTATTTTGTCCTCAAATGCTCCTCTATTATTCCAACAAGCGAGGGGGTGGCTGATGAAATCACATCAGACCAACTCCTTGCATGGCCTAATCCATGAAGTTTGCAGTTGTCTAAAAAAAACTATTTCATAGCACTTTATTATAAATCCATGTGATAAAACATTTATAATGGCTTAGTAAATACTTTATTAATCATTACTCCATTCATAAGATGTTTAATATATGTCTTAATGAACCATTTAGTCATTTTGCATGGCCTCATCTAGTGTATGGACATGCACAATCCTGGTTTTCCAGCTCTCACACGGTGGAGCCGTCACTGGCTGACCACCACCACCCCACACGCCATGCTACTAACACTGCCAGTACTTCCCACCCTGGAAAGATGGCGCACACTTTTAATATGTCTATATTTTCCATGAGTCATACAAGCCTCTTCCCAGTCAATCAGAGCACTTAAAGTAACCTCTATAATGATGGCTTACCAGGCCGAGTTACTGGAGCAGGGGCTTCAAGCAACTGGATTGCATACCTTGAATCCAGATGCTTTTGGGTGAGATCTGTATGATTACAGACCTGATCCTCTTTCCTCCTGTAGTGCCATCCAAGGCTGTGGTCGCACCATAAACCTGGAGAGAGAGGGCACTTTGGTTAACCTTGTCCAGCTTAACAGAAAAATAAAAAGTGGACCTTCTGTATGCCACAGTGACAACCAATGAGTTGTTCAGGCCCACCGTCGCCACCATGCGGCAGAAGTGTGACATGCGTAAGAAAGAAGACAAAGCCTTTAATAACTTCTGCCTATCTCGCAAACCTGGGCCCCGTGGCAACCTGTTGGTCACTGCAACTTGCCCCAGCCTTATAGTGGTGAAGAGGCAACAAACTGGCCTTGGGGAACCAAAATCCCGCGACAAAGCATTTTAATTACTTTTTTATTAGGTTGCACATCAGCTATTGCTACAGTCAGCTAATCTTCCTTGGGACCAAAACAGAACTTAAAAGACATTACAAACAATTTATTTCACATGACAAACATTTAATCAGTAGACATTACAGACAATTAAAATACCTCAAATAAAATAAAATGCTATTAGTATACAGCCGGTGTAAACTAACAGTGAAATGCTTACTTATGGTCCCTTCCCAACAATTCAGGTCATTTTTCCAACAATTGTTTACAGACAGATTATTTCACTTATAATTCACTGTATCACAATTCCAGTGGGTCAGAAGTTTACATACACAAAGTTGGCTGTGCCTTTAAACAGCTTGGAAAATTCCAGAAAATGATCTCATGGCATTAGAAGCTTCTGGCTAATTGACATCATTTGAGTCAATTGGAGGTGTACCTGTGGATGTACTTCAGGGCCTACCTTCAAACTCAGTGCCTCTTTGCTTGACATCTGGGAAAATCAAAAGAAATCAGCAAAGACCTGGTACATCCTTGGGAGCAATTTCCAAATGCCTGAAAGTTCCACGTTCATCTGTAATAACAATAGTACGCAAGTATAAACACCACGGGGCCACGCAGCTGTCATAACGCTCAGGAAGGAGATCCATCTCCTAGAGATGAACGTACTTTGGTGGCCAAAAAGTGCAAATCAATCCCAGAACAACAGCAAAGGACCTTGTGAAGATGCTGGAGGGGAAACAGGTACAAAAGTATCTATATCCACAGAAAAACAAGGCCTATATTGACATAACCTGAAAGGCCGCTCAGCAATAAAAAAGCCAGACTACGGCTTGCAACTGCACATGGGGACAAAGATCGTACTTTTTGGAGAAATGTCCTCTGGTCTGATGAAACAAAAATATAACTGTTTGTTCATAATGACCATCGTTATGATTAGAGGAAAAAGGGGTAGGCTTGCAAGCCAAAGAACACCATCCCAACCGTGAAGCACGGGGTGGCAGCATCATGTTGTGTTTTTTTTGCTGCAGGAGTTACTGGTGTACTTCACAAATAGATGGCATCATGAGGCTGGAAATTATGTGGCTATATTGAAGCAACATCTTAAGACATCAGTCAGGAAGATAAAGCTTGGCCTCAAATGGGTCTTCCAAATGAACAATGACCCCAAGCATACTTCCAAAGTTGTGGCAAAATGGCTAGAGACAACAAAGTCAAGGTATTGGAGTGGCCATCACAAAGCCCTGACCTCAATCATATAGAAGATTTGTGGGCAGAACTGAAAAGCGTGTGGAGCAAGGAGGTCTACAAACCTTACTAATTTACACCAGCTCTGTCAGGAAGAATGGGCCAAAATTTACCCAACTTATTGTGGGAAGCTTGTGGAAGCTAACCTGAAACGTTTGACCCAAGTTAAACAGTTTAAAGGCAATGCTACCAAATAATAATTTAGTGCATGTAAACTTCTGATTTGATGAATGTGATGAAAGAAATACAAGCTGAAATAAATCATTCTCTCTACTATTATTCTTGATATTTTACATCCTTAAAATAAAGTGTTGATCCTAACTGACCTAAGACAAATAATTTTTACTAGGATTAAATGTCAGGAATTGTGAAAACTGAGTTTGAATGTACTTGGCTAAGGTGTATGTTAACATCTGACTTCAACTGTATAGGGAATAGGGTACCATTCAGGACTCAACCACAAACTCAGAGGAGAGAAGAACTTTATAGTTTTGAACTGCCATCATTGAAGTCGTTTGTGGTGACGAGGGGCACAAGGGCGTTATACAAAACAAAGTAATCAGTGATAGGAACGTCTCTAACAAATCAGAGTATCAAAGCCAATGACGGGTTTTCATTCCACCGCTTTACCCCCGTGTGTCTGGCTCTGGCCCAACACATCGGTCTCTGGACCAATCAGACGGCCCCAAATGTGTTCGTATTCGGTGCGGTATCGGGGAGGTACTCGGATCAATAGTCATTGTAGAGCAAAATCAAATTTTTGTGGGTGTGGCATAGTGTTTGGACAGAGCAAGGAGTCTGGGTAGCCATACAAACCCAGCTCTGGTAGGGAAGGTACAGGCAAGCAAATAAGCAGTGTGGTGAATGACAAAGCAGCGGAATCATTTGGTGTGAGTCATCAGGCTAGAGCAGGGTGGTTTAATTAGACTCCCCAGCTCTCTTTCTTTCTTTAATCGTCTACACATCACTCAGAGAGAGGAGAGAGAGGTGAACTCAGTGTCACGCCATTGCATTTTATGTCCAACGTATTAATAATTCTTAGAAGTAGAATTTATAAATCAATAATCCATACCACACAAATTATAGCCAAGCCCGTATGAAAGATTGAGCTGCTTCATGACCGGAGTGGACAAGGTCACACATGCCCATACTTAGACAAACACATAGCCCTGAGGTCCATCAAATTAAATTCAATAAAAAGTCATTAAAATGTAGTTCCATTCTCAAATGAGGATTTGAGCAACTCAGAAGGGCAAGTGAAGTTCAATTTCAATGCCAGTAAGTCTCAACTTTCATTGTATAACAGTGAGGAGACAGTGAGGGACATGGAAGTGCAGCACTTACGATTTTCCGTGTAAATTAATGGCGAGAAGTGATTGATATTTGCAAGGATTTTGTGTTATACAATTCACCAGTGTAATATTCTGCCAGTATTTATGATAGTGGGAGGGTGAAGAAGAGAGAGAATAACCTGTGAGCGAGAGAGAGAGAGAGAGAGAGAGACAGAGAGGAAAAGAGAGAAGGGTGTAGGGAGAAGGAGATAGGTAGAGATAGAGAAAGAAATAAACTGCTGCTCATGCATGAGAATACGTGTTTTAACAGCAAATGTATTTCACGTTGTTACGGATACAGTTATCCTGTGTGTGTGTGTATCCTGTGTGTGTTTCTTTTCTCTCCTTCTCCCCTCACAGGTGAAAATCATCACTCCCCAATCAGTCAACAATCAATCATCAATCAGAAGACACCCCTCCTCCTATTTCCTGACCTATCACAGTTCCTTCCCCATGGTTTAAAAACCCCATCATTTGTTTGTTCTAAAGCTCAGCTCAGCTCAATCTCTCTGTAAATGCCATGTCTGTAGGTCTCGGTGTTTCACTCTCACTTTGTGTCTTAACCTCTCTTTTGTTTAAGCACCTCCATAGCACTTTGTCATCACCTGTGAGTATTGGTTTTGGTTATGGTGTTTGTTTGTTGCTGGTGGGAAAAAGGGGAAACCAAGACAGTCGCCCATGGGCATACACTACCCGTAGGTGAACTTTGTTAAATACACTAGTTAGAACTGGGCGGACCACCCACTGTATTTTTGGTTAGTTAGTTAGTTAGTTAGTTGTTGTTAAAGTAGGCTAGTCTAGCTTAGGGGTGTGTTTTTGTATATTTATTGTTTCTTTCCTTGGGTCCAGCTCAGCCCCTTTTCCCTGCTCCCCCCATTACCGTGTGTTTATAAATAAACCTAGAGTTTGACGGTAGATTTCTGTTGTCGTGGTTATTTCGTGCACACTTTTACTTTGTCACAATAATAATTTGCATGAGTTATGTTACGGGTCTCATTACCATCCCCCCTAGACTGTCGGGCCAAAAGGGATTCGTAACATAAGTGGGGGCTCGTCCGGGATCTGTCATAACTGACACCCATGCCGCTCATGTAGATTGTTGTAGTGGTATAGTTCAGTGTTGAGCGTCATAGCTGAAGTAGCATTAGTGTTTGCTATCTTCTTTGGCACTTGTGAAGTAGTGTAAAATGACTACTTTTGATTTGAAATCCTTTTTGGATAACCCTTCGTGGGAGGTTTTTGACAAATGTCGTAGAGTTGATTTAATGACCTTGGCTGACCATTATTCAGTATCGATTCCGCAGAGTTTAGTTAAGGCGGAGGTTAAACGGCTAGTATTAAATGTATTGTTGGAAGAGCAGGTGCTTGTGTTACCGCTGTCTGAGTCTACTACCCCTGTAGGGGATGTTGCTGCTCCTGTAAGCCCATTGGTGTCTGATAATGAGGGCGAGGCTAAAACACCAGCCACATTGTCCCGTTTTGATCCACTCTCCCCACTGTCAAATGGTGATGCCAGGAGGGATGTCCGTTTAGCACAGTTCCAACTGGAGGTGGAAGAGAGAGCCCAAATTAGGCAAGAGACTCTCCAGTTAGAGATGTGTAAAATAGAGGCAGAAAAAGAACGAGAACAACGGCATTTGGAGATGTGTAAAATTGAGGCAGACAGAGAACAAAGGCAGTTGGAGTTCAAAATGAGCCAGATGGAACTGGAGGCAGAGACAGCGAGGCTAGCCTCCGGTCCTACTGTGCCTGTTTGTGAGCCGTCCTCACCTACTGTGTCCTCAAACATGTTTGACATTAGTAGGCAGATTGCCTTAGTACCTTTGTTCAGAGAGTCAGAGGTTGACTCCTATTTTTGTGTATTTGAGCGTATAGCCGTAGCATTGAAATGGCCTGAAGAGGTATGGTGCCTATTACTTCAGTGTAAATTAACTGGTAAAGCCCAAGAGGTTTTGTCAGCGTTACCTCTGGAGGACAGTTTGAATTACGAAGTGGTCAAATCTACTGTTCTTCGTGCCTATGAGCTTGTGCCTGAGGCATACCGACAGAGATTTAGGTCTCATAGAAAGTCTTCTAGTAAGACTTATGTGGAATTTGCTAGAGACAAGGGAAATCTGTTTGATAAATGGCATGCTGCTAGTAAGGTAACTGATTTCAACTCTCTCCGGGAGTTAATCTTGTTGGAAGAGTTTAAAAATTGCTTACCCGAACGCATTGTAGTTTACCTAAACGAACAGAATGTATCCTGTCTGGCAGAAGCGTCTGTGTTGGCAGACGAGTTTGTGTTGACGCACAAGAGTGTGTTTTCGGCTCAAACCGAGAGTAGAGCCACTGAGTTTCCTACCTTTAGCCCTAGTCGGCCAGCAGTAGTATATCAAGCACGCCAGAAGATTGAGCGTCCCTGTTTCTATTGTCATAAAGTAGGACATATGATTAATGATTGCTTCCTGCTTAAACGCAAACAAGGGATGCCTCTTCGTGCCAAGCCACCAACAGGTGTTGCTCTAATTCGTACGGTTAAGAGGTCGGCAACAAAACAGGTGCCTCAGGGTAACTGTAGTTTGAAAGTCTAAGTCCCCGACCGCCTTTATGAACTATTCATTTTCGAGGGGTTTGTGTCCCTAACGAATGACGAAGCGTCTCAACGACCGGTTAAAATCCTTAGAGATACTGGTGCGGCGCAGTCGTTTATATTGTCTGATGTGTTGCCCTTATCTGACGATACATACTGTGGTTCCAGTGTGTTAGTGCAGGGTATTGAAAT
The DNA here is from genome assembly GCF_021184085.1 of Oncorhynchus gorbuscha. Taxonomy (NCBI): domain Eukaryota; kingdom Metazoa; phylum Chordata; class Actinopteri; order Salmoniformes; family Salmonidae; genus Oncorhynchus; species Oncorhynchus gorbuscha. Next base: position 38,141,256 of record NC_060179.1, read on the forward strand.
GGGTTTTGTCCCAGTACCATTGCACTTTGTGAAAGTACACTCTGAGTTAATCAGTGGAATATTCAGAGTGGGGGTACGTCCTATGTTGCCAGTGAAAGGTGTGACCTTTATAATGGGTAACGATATTGCCGGAGGAAAGGTAGTACCCGTATTGGAAGTATTGGATAAAAGTGACCACTCTCTCTCTAATGAGCTGGCACAGAGTTATCCACATGTGTTCCCCGCTTGTGCTGTCACTCGTGCTCAGGCACGACAAGAGGGTGACGAGATAGATTTGTCGAACACTGTTCTGTTCAAAGAGGTTGATCAAGAGGATGGATTGTGTGATACCTCTGAGAAGCTGATCACCTCTGACAAACAGCCCAGGAAAGAAGCAAAGAACGTTGAACTTATTGCTGATGCAATACAGTTACCAGTCACTCGTGAGCAGCTGATTGCTAACCAAAAGGTTGACAACAAGCTTGCTAAATGTTTTTCTAGTGTTGTCTCATTGGAAGATGTGAAGAAGAAGAACGTGGCTTACTTCATTGATGGTAATCTCCTCATGCGTAAATGGAAATCCCATGTTGACGCGGATGGAGATTGGAATGCTGTTTACCAAATAGTGATTCCTACAGCTTTTCGACAAAATGTGTTATCACTTGCTCATGATCACCAGTGGTCTGGTCATTTAGGAATCACAAAAACTTATGATCGGATACTTCGACATTTCTTTTGGCCGGGTTTAAAACAAGATGTGGCTCAGTTCTGTCGAACATGCCACACATGTCAGATAACAGGAAAACCAAATCAGGTTATTCCTCCCGCTCCTCTTTGTCCCATACCTGTCATAGGTGAACCATTCGAGCATGTGGTGGTTGATTGTGTCGGACCGTTACCGAAGACAAAATCGGGTAACCAGTTTTTGTTAACGATAATGTGTATGGCTACAAGATACCCGAGGCCATCCCTCTGAGAAGGATTACAGCCGCGGTAGTGAGTAAAGCCTTAATAAAATTCTTCACGACATTCGGGTTACCTAGGGTGGTACAAAGCCATCAAGGAACCAATTTCCTATCCAAGCTCTTCAGGCAGGTGTTAAAATCCTTGTCAATTACGCACCATGTGTCAAGCGCCTATCACCCAGAGTCTCAGGGTGCACTTGAAAGATGGCATCAGACACTGAAGTCTATGCTACGTAAATATTGTTTGGAATCTGAGAAAGATTGGGATGAGGGAGTTCCTCTAGTTTTGTTTGCTGCTCGTGAAACTGTGCAGGATTCCCTAGGTTTCAGCCCGGCTGAACTGGTGTTTGGTCACACAGTGAGAGGACCAATGAAAGTCCTTAAAGAACAGTTCTTGTCCCAAGAGTTATGTACCAGAGATGAGAATGTGTTGGACTACGTTAGTCGCTTTCGTGAGCGCCTACACCAAGCTTGTGCTCTCGCAAAGGAAGCTCTGTCTTCCTCACAGAGGAGCATGAAAAGACACTATGATAAAGAGGCTGTTTCTCGTCCACTACAGCCAGGTGACCAAGTACTGGTGTTATTACCTGTTCCAGGATCTTCACTGTCAGCTCGTTTCTCGGGTCCTTATTTAATTGAAAAGAAAATAAGTGAAACTGACTATGTGCTTCAAACTCCTGATAGACAACGCCAATCTCGTGTGTGTCACATTAACATGTTGAAAGCTTACCACACCCGACCCATCACACAGTTAGAGTTCAAAAACAGAGGAAGGTACTGCTGTCTCCTCTGCTACTACTGCTATGATAGTGGACTGTCATATTGATGATGTTGATGGCTTGGAGTTGCGCAATACTCAGCAGCAGTGTGTTAGATTGCCCAACTCAGAAATGCTGCTGTCTATCCAATCCAGTCTGGTTCATTTAACGGATGGACAGGCCAATGATATTGTGAGGCTACTACACAGTTTTCCATGTCTCTTTAATGACGTTCCTACTCGCACAAATGTGTTGGAACATGACATTAATGTTGGAAATGCTACACCTATCAAGCAACACCCATATCGTATCAACGCTTCCAAGAGGAAGATAATGAGCGATGAGGTGAGATATTTGTTGGAGAATGACCTGGCTAAGCCAAGTTCAAGCCCTTGGAGTTCTCCTTGCATTCTGGTTCCTAAACCTGATGGTACGTCCAGGTTATGTACGGATTATCGAAAGGTAAATTCTGTCACAATGCCAGATTCGTTCCCGTTACCCCGACTGGACGACTGTATCGACACTATTGGTGCTGCTAAGTATGTAACTAAGTTAGACCTCTTAAAAGGTTACTGGCAGGTTCCGTTAACTTCACGTGCTTCTGAGATTTCTGCCTTTGTGACCCCAGACAACTTCCTACAGTACTCAGTCATGGCTTTTGGGATGCGAAATGCACCAGCCACTTTCCAACGACTGGTTAACTCCGTATTAGCTGGCGTTCCTAATTGTAGTGCATACCTTGATGACCTAGTGATTTATTCGTCTGAGTGGTCAGATCATGTTGACTCGCTAAGGGTCGTATGTGAACGGTTGGCAGCTGCTTCTCTAACCCTGAACTTGGCAAAGTGCGAGTTTGGGAAGGCTACTGTTACCTATCTCGGTAAAGAGGTTGGCCATGGACAGGTGCGCCCTGTTGGTGCCAAAGTCTTGGCTATAACTGCATTCCCTGCACCTACCACCAGACGAGAGCTACGCCGCTTTTTAGGGATGGTTGGCTACTACCGTAGCTTCTGTAAAAATTTCTCTGCGGTAGTTGCTCCATTGACCGATTTGCTTAGTCCGGCTAGATCATTTGTGTGGTCCCCTGATTGTAAGAGAGCTTTTGAATCTGCGAAAGCACTCTTATGTAGTACACCTGTACTTGCTGCTCCAGATTTTGAACAACCGTTCAAACTTGAGGTAGATGCTAGTGCCAGAGGTGCTGGTGCTGTTCTACTGAGTGGAGTGGATCATCCCGTTTGTTATTTTTCACGTAAATTTACTAAATGTCAAACAAACTATGCGACAATAGAACAAGAAGCTCTTGCTTTGTTGTTGGCTCTGCAATACTTTGAAGTATATATTAGTTCCAGTGCCCTACCCGTGATTGTATATACTGACCATAACCCCTTAGTTTTTCTCCACCGAATGTACAACCAGAACCAGCGCCTTATGCTTTGGGCGCTGATTGTACAAAATTATAATTTGGAGATTCGCCACAAAAAGGGTTCTGATAATGTGTTGGCAGATGCTTTGTCTCGTGTGTGAAAATGATTTCTGTATGTTTTGCAAGGTTGTTGCTTTGTTGTGAGTATTCACTGAAATACTGTAGTCGCAACCCCTAGGGTTGCTCTTTTAAGGGTGGGAGTGTTACGGATACAGTTATCCTGTGTGTGTGTAACCTGTGTGTGTTTCTTTTCTCTCCTTCTCCCCTCACAGGTGAAAATCATCACTCCCCAATCAGTCAACAATCAATCATCAATCAGAAGACACACCTCCTATTTCCTGACCTATCACAGTTCCTTCCCCATGGTTTAAAAACCCCATCATTTGTTTGTTCTAAAGCTCAGCTCAGCTCAATCTCTCTGTAAATGCCATGTCTGTAGGTCTCTGTGTTTCACTCTCGCTTTGTGTCTTAACCTCTCTTTTGTTTAAGCACCTCCATAGCACTGTTATGCAGGTGAATGAGGACCCAAAAGCGACTTGGCGAAAACAGAGTCTTTAATCCAGTAAAGTAAAATACAATCAAAAAACACAATTTCCACTCGTAATGACGAGAACAGACTGGAGACTCGATCTTGAACAGCAGGTTGCCTCGGGAAGGCACTTGAACTTAGCAGACTCAGACACCTGCTCACCACGCAGCATCTGAGGGAAACACGACACGACAGGGCGATACACAAACACAGCACGGTGAACAATAGACAAGGATCCGACAGGGCAGGAACGGAAAACAAGGGGAGAAATAGGGACTCTAATCAGGGAAAAAGATCGGGAACAGGTGTGGGAAGACTAAATGATTGATTAGGGGAATAGGAACAGCTGGGAGCAGGAACGGAACGATAGAGAGAAGAGAGAGAGGAAGAGAGAGAGAAAAAGGGGAACGAACCTAAAAAGACCAGCAGGGGGAAACGAACAGAAGGGAAAGCATAATGACAAGACAATATATGACAAAACATGACAAGCACTTTGTCATCACCTGTGAGTATTGGTTTTGGTTATGGTGTTTGTTTGTTGCTGGTGGGAAAAAGGGGAAACCAAGACAGTCGCCCATGGGCATACACTACCCGTAGGTGAACTTTGTTAAATACACTAGTTAGAACTGGGCGGACCACCCACTGTATTTTTGGTTAGTTAGTTAGTTGTTGTTAAAGTAGGCTAGTCTAGCTTAGGGGTGTGTTTTTGTATATTTATTGTTTCTTTCCTTGGGTCCAGCTCAGCCCCTTTTCCCTGGCCCCCCATTACCGTGTGTTTATAAATAAACCTAGAGTTTGACGGTAGATTTCTGTTGTCGTGGTTATTTCGTGCACACTTTTACTTTGTCACAATAATAATTTGCATGAGTTATGTTACGGGTCTCATTACCATCCCCCCTAGACTGTCGGGCCAAAAGGGATTCGTAACACACGTTATGCAAATCAGACAATGGAAATGTGCTAATTGTGAATTACATGGTGTATTTTTTTGTAGGCACTAACATTGCCATGGTTCGTTGGACAAAGCCTATGCGAAAATTATGTTTTTGTAGGGTTTTAGGATAAACGCCGAAAATAAGATCTCTAGTAAACACAGGCTTAGGAGATCAAATACATTTTGTTCTATGAGATCATTTATACCTGCATTTCTGTTTGTCTGTTGCCAGTTCGTCTTGTCCCGTCAAGTCCTAACAGCGTGTTCCCATGTTTCCTGTCCTCTAGATTTCTGCTTTTCCTAGTCTTCTGGACCAGCTTCGCAACGCAGTCTCCTCCCAAGTATAACACGAGGAGTTACTGAAAAGCCTTATGGAGGGACTCTATACCTTGGCATGACCATGCGTTCAGTACATTGCTGGAGCAATTCCGTAGATTTCCAACTAGGCAGCAAGCCTCAACAGTAATCCCCAAGAATCTCAGCAACCCCGGTATAGACCCGGTCTGCTAACTGCTAGTTTGTTTAGCCCTGGCCTACTAAATGTTAGCTGGTTAGCACAGGCCTGCTAACTGTCTGAATCGCCGCGTCCCCAGCCAGCCCAACCACTCACTGGACCCATATTTACTTTCAATCTCTTTTCGATTTTTAATTCGATTATACCTTCCGGTAACCTGCCTCACCCAATGTGATACGGAATCGCTATTATTTTTAGAACACATTCAAGAACCTCCAGAAGCTAACCAGCTAACTAGCTTCAAGCTATTTAGTCATTGTTAGCCACTGCTAGCGGCTTTTACCTTCTGCACAGCCAGCCAGTTTTTTTTAGCCTGGATAATACTCGCCAGTCTAGCTTCCCTGTTCCATCCACCGCTGCACTGTGATCACTTGGCTACATAGCTGATGCCTGCTGGACTGTCCATTAATGCAACTGCTTTGTCAGATTTAGAAAAAGCATAATCAGAAGTACGGCACTCAGAGCCCAATCCAGCCAAAGAAATATTGGCCATGTTGGAGTCAACAGAAGTTAGAAATAACATAATAAATATTCACTTACCTTTGATGATCTTCATCAGAAGGCACTCCCAGGAATCCCAGTTCGACAATAAATTACAGATTTCTTCCATAAAGTCCATTTATGTCCAAATAGCCACTTGTTGTTAGCGTGTTCAGACCAGTAATCCATCTTCATGAGGCGCGAGCACTTTGTCCAGACAAAAACTCGAAAAGTTCCGTTACAGGTCGTAGAAACAAATCAAACTATGTTTGGAATCAATCTTTAGGTTGTTTTTAACATAAATCATCAAGCTAACTCCCGACAGAGCTAAATCTGTCGGGAGCGCGCGTCACGGGCCTGACACACTCTGCCAGACCCATGACTCATTCAGCTCCCATTCCCCCCTCCTTTATAGCAGAAGCCTGAAACAAGTTTCTAAAGACGGATGACAACTAGTGTTCTTTTTTCTATGTTTTATATTTCTTTGTTTTGGCCAGGTATGCTTCTCAATCAGGGACAGCTGACTATCGTTGTCTCTGATTGGGAACAATACTTAGGTAGCTTTTTCCCTCCATTGTGTTGTGGGTAGTTGTTTTCTGTTTAGTGTTTTCTGCACCTGACAGGACTGTTTCAGTTTTGTTTTTGCACTTTGTTATTTTTGTCTCAGTGTTCAGTTCAATAAAAATCATGAACACTTACCATGCTGCGCTTTGGTCCGATTCCCCCTCATCCGATGACGACACCCGTTACACAAGCTTTGAAAAACTACAAACCTCAGATTTCCCACTTCCTGGTTGGATTTTTCTAAGGTTTTAGAAACGTCAGTGTTTTCTATCCAATACTAATAATAATATGCATATATTAGCATCTGGGACAGAGTAGGAGGCAGTTATTTATTTATCCATTATTTTACCAGGTAAGTTACTGAGAACACATTCTCATTTGCAGCAACGACCTGGGGAATAGTTACAAGGGAGAGGAGGGGGGATGAATGAGCCAATTGTAAACTGGGGATTATTACGTGACCGTGATGGTTTGAGGGCCAGATTGGGAATTTAGCCAGGTCACCGGGGTTAACACCCCTACTCTTACGATAAGTGCCATGGGATCTTTAATGACCTCAAAGTCAGGACACCCGTTTAACGTCCCATCCGAAAGACTGCACCCTACACAGGGCAGTGTCCCAAATCACTTTGGGATAAAACATTTTAGACCAGAGGAAAGAGTGCCTCCTACTGGCCCTTCAACACCACTTCCAGCAGCATCTGGTCTCCCAGCTAGGGACTGACCAGGACAAACCCTGCTTAGCTTCAGAAGCAAGACAGCAGTGGTATGCAGGGTGGTATGCTGCTGACAGTTCACTCTGGGCACGCTATTCATCCAAAAGTGAAAATGCTGCCCCCTATCCCAAAAAAGGCTAACTGCTCTTAAACGCTAGTAAAACTAAATGCATGCTCTTCAACCGATCGCTGCCCGCACACGCCCGCCTAGTATCACTACTCTGGACGGTTCTAACTTAGAATATGTGGACAACTACAAATACCTAGGCGTCTGACTAGACTGTAAACTCTCCCTCCAGAATCATATTAAGCATCTCAAATCCAAAAATAAATCTAGAATTGGCTTCCTTTTTCGCAACAAAGCCTCCTTCACTCATGCTGCCAAATATACCCTTGTAAAACTGACTATCCTGCCTATCCTTGACTTCTGCGATGTCATTTACTAAATAGCCTCCAACACTCTACTCAGCAAATTGGATGCAGTCTATCACAGTGCCATTCATTTTGTCACCAAAGCCCCATACACTGCCCACCATTGTGACCTGTATGCTCTCGTTGGCTGGTCCTCGCTGCATATTCGTCACCAAACCCACTGGCTCCAGGTCATCTATAAGTCTTTGCTAGGTAAAGCTCCGCCTTATCTCAGCTCACTGGTCACCATAGCAACACCCACCCGTGGCACGCGCTCCAGCAGGTATATTTCACTGGTCATCCCCGAAGCCAACACTTACTTTGGCAGCCTTTCCTTCCAGTTCTCTGCTGCCAATGACTGGAACGAATTGCGAAAATCACTGAAGTTGGAGACTTGTATCTCCCTCACTAACTTCAAGCATCGGCTGTCAGAGCAGCTTACAGATCGCTGCAGCTGTACACAGCCCATCTGTAAATAGCACATCCAACCAACTACCTACCTCATCCCATATTTGTTTTTTCTGCTCTTTTGCACATCAGTATTTCTACTTGCACATCCTCATCTGCACATCTATTACTCCAGTGTTAATTGCTACGTTGTAATTACTTTGCCACTATGGCCTATTTTTTTTTTGTCTTACCTCCTTACTTCATTAGCACACACTGTATACAGATTTTCTATTGTGTTATTGACTGTATGTTTGTTCATCCCATGTGTAATTCTGTGTTGTTTTTGTCACACTGCTTTGCTTTATCTTGACCAGGTCGCAGTTGTAAATGAGAACTTGTTCTCAACTGGCCTACCTGGTTAAATAAAGGTGAAATAAAAAATGTGAAAAATACCTGTAAGTGTGGTCCCATAACAACAGGATAAGATCACGTACAGATGTGTTGTTCATTAGATGGACTCGTCCAATGCAGTTGTACCTCACAAGTAACTACATTGTATCTAAGTGGAAACAGACACCACTATATTGGCCATTTACAAACTGCCGAGGTGCCTTATTGCTTTTATAAACCAATTACCAACATACAATGACATATTTACATTATAACAATCATTTTGATAAATCAATTCATACTATTTCATCCTTCCACCAGGAAATAAACCAGACAAATCTGGTTTCCATGGTTGCTATGCAGGCTGGCTAACTATTGTCACTTGTGAGCTAGCTAGCTAACCAGCCATCAAATATACATACATTTTAGGCTGGTTTCCCAGACACAGATTAAGGCTAGTCCTGGACTAAAATACATACTCAATGGTTTTTGTCCAGGATTATAGGCTGAATCTGTGTCAAGAGAAACGACTTCATTTTACAGCACTCTTACATCGTATCTACCCTGTAAGTGTGAATGTGGTAAAACAATGGTAATATCACAGATAGATTTGCTGTTGTAATGAGTGCGCTGAGAGTCGGGAAGCAAGTTCAGGGAGTGAGCGTTTAAAAATATAAAAGAAACAAATTAACCCAAAACACGAACAACGCACCGACATGAAAACAGAGTCAATAAAAGCTGAGGAAAGAACCAAGGAGAGTGACAGATATAGGGAAGATAATCAAGGAGGTGATGGAGTCCAGGTGAGTGTCATGTCTCGCGCACTTGCGCCTCGATGGTGACAGATGTGCGAGATAATCAGCAGCCTGATTACCTAGAAGCCGAAGAGGGAGTATGCATGACAGCTGTTGTCTTCGTGGAAAATAGAGTCATCCAATGTTGTGGTACTTCACAAGTATCTATATTGTATTATTTCATCGTGAAACCTTATCAAAATATATAAATCATTCCGTCTAAAATAAATATGACAGAATTAAAAATTATAATGATGATAATATGAGTCTAAGTATATTGATGTCAAGTTATGGATACATTTAACATTACTTTTGGGTTGTGTAATCATATTATAATGCACATGAATGTCATGCTGAATATACACAGAACAAAAATATAAATGCAACATGTAAAATGATTGTCCCATGTTTCATGAGGTGAAATAAAAGATCCCAGAAATCTCCATTGGCACTAAAAGGTTATTTCTCTCAAATTTTGTACACAAATGTGTTTACATCCCTGTTAGTGAGCATTTCTCCTCTGCAAGATAATTAATCCAGTATCTGATTAAACAGCATGACCATCACACAGGTGCACCTTGTGCTGGACAGGGTCTTGACCTGACTGCAGTTTGGCGTAGTAACCGACATCAGTGGGCAAATGCTCACCTTCAATGGCCACTGGCACAATGAAGATGTGTGCTCTTTACGGATGAATCCCAGTTTCAACTGTATCGGGCAGATAGCAGACATGTGGGAGAGTGGTTTGCTGATGTCAATGTTGTGAAAAGAGTGCCCCTGTCATGTTCTGACCTTAGTTCCTTTGTTCTATGTTTGGTTTCTGTGTTCGGCCTAGTATGATTCTCAATCAGAGGCAGGTGTCGTTAGTTGTCTCTGATTGAGAATCATACTTAGGTAGCCTTGGTTTCAGTTTTGGGCTGTGGGTGTTTGTTTCCGTGTGAGTGTTTGGGCCACACGGTACTGTTTCGGTTTTGTAAATTCACGTCATCGTTTATTGTTTTGATTCAGTGTTCAGTGCTTTCTTTAATTAAAATCATCATGAACACTTATCACGCTGTGCTTTGGTCCTCTCTTTCTCCCGACGACAACCCTTACAGAAACACCCACCACAAGAGGACCAAGCAGTGTGGTAACGGGCAGCAGCAGGAGAGGAAGCGATATTTGGAGAACTGGACTTGGGATGAGATTCTGGGCACAGCCAGGGGAATATCGCCGCCCCAAAGCAGAGCTGGAGGTAGCGAAAGCAGAGAGGCGCTGGTATGAGGAGGCAGCACGGAAGCACGGCTGATAGCCCGAGAGGCAGTCCCAAAAAATATTGGGGGGCAACACGGGAAGTGTGGCTAAGTCAGGTAGGAGACCTGAGCCAACACCCTGTACTTACCGTGTGGAGTGGGCATAACCATGTTATGCCGTGAGGCGCACGGTGTCCCCTGTGCGCAGGCATAGCCCGGTGCGTTACATAGCAGCTCCTCGTATTGGTCGGGCTAGAGTGGGCATCGAGCCAGGTGCCATGAAACCGGCTCAACGTATCTGGTCTCCAGTGCGTCTCCTTGGGTCTGGGTACATGGCACCAGCCCTGCGCATGGTATCCCCGCTTCGCCAGCACAGCCCAGTACGGTCTGTTCCGCCTCACCGCACTGGCCTGGCGATGGGGAGTATCCAGCCAGGTAGGGTTGTGTGCAGGCCAGGTAGGGTTGTGTGCTCGAGACCTCCAGTGCGCATCCACGGTCCGGTCTATCCAGTGCCTCCTCCACGCACCAGGCCTCCGGTGGCAGACCCATGTACCAGGCTGTCTCTCCATCTTCTTCCTCCAGGTCCACCTGCCCGCCTGTCCGGCGCTGCCAGAGTCTCCCGCCTGTCCGGCGCTGCCAGAGTCTCCCGCCTGTCCGGCGCTGCCAGAGTCTCCCGCCTGTCCGGCGCTGTCAGAGTCTCCCGTCAGTCCAGAGGCGCCACTCACTCCAGACTCGACCATCAGTCCAGTGGCGTCCTCTAGTCCGGGGTCAGTGGTGAGGGTTCCCGCTCCATAGACATTACGTAAGTGGGCTGAGTCAGAAGTGGAGCTGGGTCCACGTCCCTCACCAGAACCGCCAAGGCGGAGTAATGCCCACCCAGACCCTCCCGTATCAGATTATGTTGGCGGTCGGGAGTCCGCCCTGACCTTAGTTATCTTTGTTTTCTTTATTATTTTGGTTAGGTCAGGGTGTGACAATGGGTGTTTTTTTGTCCTGTCTAGGGTTTTTGTATGTGTATGGGGTTGTGAACTAGTCTAGGTGTTTTGTATGTCTATGGTTGCCTAGATTGGTTCTCAATTAGAGGCAGCTGTTTATCGTTGTCTCTGATTGGGAACCATATTTAGGCCATATTCCTTTGGTAATTTGTGGGTGATTGTCTATGGATTAGTTGCCTGTGTCTGCATTTATTCTATATAGCTTCACGTTCGTTTTGTTGTTTTTTAAGTTTGTTGAATTGTTCTTTGTTTCATTAAAATAGAAGATGTATTCACATCACGCTGCACCTTGGTCTCATCCATACAACGAACGTGACAATTGAAGAGGAGTGGGACAACATTCCACAGACCACAATCAACACCCTGATCAATTATTTGCAAAGGAGATGTGTCGCACTTCATGAGGCAAATGGTGGTCACACCAGATACTGATTGGTTTTCTGATCCACGCCCCTATCTTTTTTTAAGGTATCTACATTTACATTACATTTAAGTAATTTAGCAGACGCTCTTATCCAGAGCGACTTACAAATTGGTGCATTCACCTTATGACATCCAGTGGAACAGTCACTTTACAATAGTGCATCTAAATCTTAAAGGGGGGGGTGAGAAGGATTACTTATCCTATCCTAGGTATTCCTTAAAGAGGTGGGGTTTCAGGTGTCTCCGGAAGGTGGTGATTGACTCCGCTGTCCTGGCGTCGTGAGGGAGTTTGTTCCACCATTGGGGGGCCAGAGCAGCGAACAGTTTTGACTGGGCTGAGCGGGAACTGTACTTCCTCAGTGGTAGGGAGGCGAGCAGGCCAGAGGTGGATGAACGCAGTGCCCTTGTTTGGGTGTAGGGCCTGATCAGAGCCTGGAGGTACTGAGATGCCGTTCCCCTCACAGCTCCGTAGGCAAGCACCATGGTCTTGTAGCGGATGCGAGCTTCAACTGGAAGCCAGTGGAGAGAGCGGAGGAGCGGGGTGACGTGAGAGAACTTGGGAAGGTTGAACACCAGACGGACTACGGCGTTCTGGATGAGTTGTAGGGGTTTAATGGCACAGGCAGGGAGCCCAGCCAACAGCGAGTTGCAGTAATCCAGACAGGAGATGACAAGTGCCTGGATTAGGACCTGCGCCACTTCCTGTGTGAGACAGGGTCGTACTCTGCGAATGTTGTAGAGCATGAACCTACAGGAACGGGCCACCACCTTGATGTTAGTTGAGAACGACAGGGTGTTGTCCAGGATCACGCCAAGGTTCTTAGCGCTCTGGGAGGAGGACACAATGGAGTTGTCAACCGTGATGGCGAGATCATGGAACGGGCAGTCCTTCCCCGGGAGGAAGAGCAGCTCCGTCTTGCCGAGGTTCAGCTTGAGGTGGTGATCCGTCATCCACACTGTCCACATATGTCTGCCAGACCTGCAGAGATGCGATTCGCCACCTGGTCATCAGAAGGGGGAAAGGAGAAGATTAATTGTGTGTCGTCTGCATAGCAATGATAGGAGAGACCATGTGAGGTTATGACAGAGCCAAGTGACTTGGTGTATAGCGAGAATAGGAGAGGGCCTAGAACAGAGCCCTGGGGGACACCAGTGGTGAGAGCGCGTGGTGAGGAGACAGATTCTCGCCACGCCACCTGGTAGGAGCGACCTGTCAGGTAGGACGCAATCCAAGCGTGGGCCACGCCGGAGATGCCCAACTCGGAGAGGGTGGAGAGGAGGATCTAATGGTTCACAGTATCGAAGGCAGCCGATAGGTCTAGAAGGATGAGAGCAGAGGAGAGAGAGTTAGCTTTAGCAGTGCGGAGCGCCTCCGTGATACAGAGAAGAGCAGTCTCAGTTGAATGACTAGTCTTGAAACCTGACTGATTTGGATCAAGAAGGTCATTCAGAGAGAGATAGCGGGAGAGCTGGCCAAGGACGGCACGTTCAAGAGTTTTGGAGAGAAAAGAAAGAAGGAATACTGGTCTGTAGTTTTTGACATCGGAGGGATCGAGTGTAGGTTTTTTCAGAAGGGGTGCAACTCTCGCTCTCTTGAAGACGGAAGGGACGTAGCCAGCGGTCAGGGATGAGTTGATGAGCGAGGTGAGGTAAGGGAGAAGGTCTCCGGAAATGGTCTGGAGAAGAGAGGAGGGGATAGGGTCAAGCGGGCAGGTTGTTGGGCGGCCGGCCGTCACAAGACGCAAGATTTCATCTGGAGAGAGAGGGGAGAAAGAGGTCAGAGCACAGGGTAGGGTAGTGTAAGCAGAACCAGCGGTGTCGTTTGACTTAGCAAACGAGGATCGGATGTCGTCGACCTTCTTTTCAAAATGGTTGACGAAGTCATCTGCAGAGAGGGAGGAGGGGGGGGATTCAGGAGGGAGGAGAAGGTGGCAAAGAGCTTCCTAGGGTTAGAGGCGGATGCTTGGAATTTAGAGTGGTAGAAAGTGGCTTTAGCAGCAGAGACAGATGCATATCAGTAGTACCAGTCATGTGAAATCCATAGATTAGGGCCTAATTTATTTATTTCAATTAACTGATTTCCTTATATGAACTGTAGCTCAGTACAATCTTTTAAATTGTTGTATGTTGGGTTTATATTTTTGTTTAGTGTATGTTCATGTTATTGTCACTCAAAAATAATTTACATTTAGTATAATAACAATAACGTTACAATGCAGATGTCATGTGTAAAATGGCTGTATTTTTTATGTTGTTTTGGAACTAAACCTTGCACTGCACTGCTTTGTAACATCTTTTTACTTTGGTGTGTCTGTGGGCTGGCCCTCAGATATGTGTTAACTTATTTTCTTATATGTGAACAATGTAGTTATTCTAGTGCATTGCTGTTTTCTGCACATCTAGAGGATATTGTTCTGGAAATAGTTTGGAGTTTGGTTCTTACAAGGCTCATCTGCTGAATCATCAGGCAACACAAGGAAGGAATGTGATTGGGGGGACTATAAACTCAACAAGGACAACAAGAACAATTAGGACGTAGATAAACGCAAAACCAACAGAGGGGGAAAGATTTCTGGAGGATAGTTCAAGCCTTGATAATGAAACAAGCATTCAGACTTGTAAAAAAACATGCAAAAGAGCACTTGAGAGAGTGTTTTAATGTATGTGTAATGTGTTGTTTCATTGGAAAACATGTAATATCTTTATTTGTATTATTCATAAAAGTGCATTTATCTACAGTTTAGGTGCATTATTCAAATACTGTAAGTGCTTTCATCAAGAGGCACATGTACATAATTCTAGAGCAGGCATTATTTAAAGACGTTACCATGGAGATGAAGATGGATGCATTATTTAAGCATTGTTTCAGCGACCTTGTATTAAACATCTTAATGGTTTATCTTAAGGAATCATTTCCCCTTACCTAAGGGAATTGTATAAGGGTATTGCATAGAGCCCCTAAAATATTTCCTTAGATAAGGACATACCTAGGGGGTTTTATGGTAGTTTGAAGGCATGTAGAGTATGAAAGAGTTTTTGGTTACCATGGAGACTGTAATGATCTTCTTCATCTGAGGAATAGGAAAGTGTCATGTTTTGTCATTTATTATCATGTCTTGTCCCTGTGCTCCCCATTCTATTCGTTTCCCTCTGCTGGTCTTATTAGGTTCTTTCCCTCTTTCTATCCCTCTCTCTCCCCCTCCCTCTCTCACTCTCTCGCTCTCTCTTCTCTCTATCGTTCCGTTCCTGCTCCCAGCTGTTCCTATTCCCCTAATCATCATTTAGTCTTCCCACACCTGTTCCCGATCCTTTCCCCTGATTAGAGTCCCTATTTCTTCCTTTGTGTTCCGTTCCTGTCCTGTCGGTTCCTTGTCTAGAATTCACCGTGCTGTGTTTGTGTATCGCCCTGTCGTGTCGTGTTTTCCTCAGATGCTGCGTGGTGAGCAGGTGTCTGAGTCTGTCTGGTTCAAGTGCCTTCCCGAGGCAACCTGCTGTTCACCTGCTGTTCAAGATCGAGTCTCCAGTTTGTCCTCGTCATTTCGAGTGAAAGTTGTGTTTTTTTGTTTGTATTTACTTTACTGGATTAAAGACTCTGTTTTCGCCAAGTCGCTTTTGGGTCCTCTTTCACCAGCATGACAGAAGGAACCGACCAAGGAATGGACCCAGCGACTTCAGACGCTCGTTACACTGCCGTCGAGATCCAAGGAGCCATGCTCGGCAGACACGAGCAGGAATTGTCTGCTGCTCGCCATGCCGTGGAGAACCTGGCCGCTCAGGTTTCCGACCTCTCTGGACAGTTCCAGAGTCTACGTCTCGTGCCACCTGTTACTTCCTGGCCTGCCGAGCCTCCAGAACCTAGGGTTAATAACCCACCTTGCTACTCCGGGCAGCCCACTGAGTGCCGCTCCTTTCTCACGCAGTGTGAGATTGTGTTCTCTCTCCAACCCAACACATACTCTAGAGAGAGAGCTCGGGTTGCTTACGTCATTTCACTCCTTACTGGCCGGGCTCGAGAATGGGGCACAGCTATCTGGGAGGCAAGGGCTGATTGCTCTAACAAGTTCCAGAACTTTAAAGAGGAGATGATTCGGGTTTTTGACCGTTCAGTTTTTGGTAGGGAGGCTTCTAGGGCCCTGGCTTCCTTATGCCAAGGTGAACGGTCCATAACGGATTATTCTATTGAGTTTCGCACTCTTGCTGCCTCTAGTGAGTGGAACGAGCCGGCGCTGCTCGCTCGTTTTCTGGAGGGACTCCACGCAGTGGTTAAGGATGAGATTCTCTCCCGGGAGGTTCCTTCAGATGTGGACTCTTTGATTGCTCTCGCCATCCGCATAGAACGACGGGTAGATCTTCGTCACCGGGCTCGTGGAAGAGAGCTCGCATCAACGGTGTTTCCCTGCTCCGCATCGCAACCATCTCCCTCCTCTGGCTCAGAGACTGAGCCCATGCAGCTGGGAGGGATTCGCATCTCAACTAAGGAGAGGGAACGGAGGATCACCAACCGCCTGTGCCTCTATTGCGGAGTTGCTGGACATTTTGTTAATTCATGTCCAGTAAAAGCCAGAGCTCATCTGTAAGCGGAGGGCTACAGGTGAGCGCAACTACTCAAGTCTCTCCATCAAAATCCTGTACTACTTTGTCGGTCCATCTACGCTGGACCGGTTCGGGTGCTACATGTAGTGCCTTGATAGACTCTGGGGCTGAGGGTTGTTTCATGGACGAAGCATGGGTTCGGAAACATGACATTCCTTTCAGAGAGTTAGAGAAGCCTACGCCCATGTTCGCCTTAGATGGTAGTCATCTTCCCAGTATCAGATTTGAGACACTACCTTTAACCCTCACAGTATCTGGTAACCACAGTGAGACTATTTCTTTTTTGATTTTCCGTTCACCGTTTACACCTGTTGTTTTGGGTCATCCCTGGCTAGTATGTCATAATCCTTCTATTAATTGGTCTAGTAATTCTATCCTATCCTGGAACGTTTCTTGTCATGTGAAGTGTTTAATGTCTGCCATCCCTCCCGTTTCTTCTGTCCCTACTTCTCAGGAGGAACCTGGCGATTTGACAGAAGTGCCGGAGGAATATCATGATCTGCGCACGGTCTTCAGTCGGTCCCGAGCCAACTCCCTTCCTCCTCACCGGTCGTATGATTGTAGTATTGATCTCCTTCCGGGGACCACTCCTCCTCGGGGTAGACTATACTCTCTGTCGGCTCCCGAACGTAAGGCTCTCGAGGATTATTTGTCTGTGTCTCTTGACGCCGGTACCATAGTGCCTTCTTCCTCTCCGGCCGGGGCGGGGTTCTTTTTTGTTAAGAAGAAGGACGGTACTCTGCGCCCCTGCGTGGATTATCGAGGGCTGAATGACATAACGGTTAAGAATCGTTATCCGCTTCCCCTTATGTCATCAGCCTTCGAGATTCTGCAGGGAGCCAGGTGCTTTACTAAGTTGGACCTTCGTAACGCTTACCATCTCGTGCGCATCAGAGAGGGGGACGAGTGGAAAACGGCGTTTAACACTCCGTTAGGGCATTTTGAGTACCGGGTTCTGCCGTTCGGTCTCGCCAATGCGCCAGCTGTTTTTCAGGCATTAGTTAATGATGTTCTGAGAGACATGCTGAACATCTTTGTTTTTGTCTATCTTGACGATATCCTGATTTTTCTCCGTCACTCGAGATTCATGTTCAGCACGTTCGACGTGTTCTACAGCGCCTTTTAGAGAATTGTCTCTACGTAAAGGCTGAGAAGTGCTCTTTTCATGTCTCCTCCGTTACTTTTCTCGGTTCCGTTATTTCCGCTGAAGGCATTCAGATGGATTCCGCTAAGGTCCAAGCTGTCAGTGATTGGCCCGTTCCAAGGTCACGTGTCGAGTTGCAGCGCTTTTTAGGTTTCGCTAATTTCTATCGGCGTTTCATTCGTAATTTCGGTCAAGTTGCTGCCCCTCTCACAGCTCTTACTTCTGTCAAGACGTGTTTTAAGTGGTCCGGTTCCGCCCAGGGAGCTTTGATCTTCTAAAAGAACGTTTTACGTCCGCTCCTATCCTCGTTACTCCTGACGTCACTAGACAATTCATTGTCGAGGTTGACGCTTCAGAGGTAGGCGTGGGAGCCATTCTATCCCAGCGCTTCCAGTCTGACGATAAGGTTCATCCTTGCGCTTATTTTTCTCATCGCCTGTCGCCATCTGAGCGCAACTATGATGTGGGTAACCGTGAACTGCTCGCCATCCGCTTAGCCCTAGGCGAATGGCGACAGTGGTTGGAGGGGGCGACCGTTCCTTTTGTCGTTTGGACAGACCATAAGAACCTTGAGTACATCCGTTCTGCCAAACGACTTAATGCCCGTCAAGCTCGTTGGGCGTTGTTTTTCGCTCGTTTCGAGTTTGTGATTTCTTACCGTCCGGGTAGCAAGAACACCAAGCCTGATGCCTTATCCCGTCTGTTTAGTTCTTCTGTGGCTTCTACTGATCCCGAGGGGATTCTTCCTTATGGGCGTGTTGTCGGGTTAACAGTCTGGGGAATTGAAAGACAGGTTAAGCAAGCACTCACGCACACTGCGTCGCCGCGCGCTTGTCCTAGTAACCTCCTTTTCGTTCCTGTTTCCACTGCGTCTGGCTGTTCTTCAGTGGGCTCACTCTGCCAAGTTAGCTGGTCATCCCGGTGTTCGAGGCACTCTTGCGTCTATTCGCCAGCGCTTTTGGTGGCCGACTCAGGAGCGTGACACGCGCCGCTTCGTGGCTGCTTGTTCGGACTGCGCGCAGACTAAGTCGGGTAACTCTCCTCCTGCCGGTCGTCTCAGACCGCTCCCATTCCTTCTCGACCATGGTCTCACATCGCCCTAGACTTCATTACCGGTCTGCCTTTGTCTGCGGGGAAGACTGTGATTCTTACGGTTGTCGATAGGTTCTCTAAGGCGGCACATTTCATTCCCTCGCTAAACTTCCTTCCGCTAAGGAGACGGCACAAATCATTATCGAGAATGTATTCAGAATTCATGGCCTCCCGTTAGACGCCGTTTCAGACAGAGGCCCGCAATTCACGTCACAGTTTTGGAGGGAGTTCTGTCGTTTGATTGGTGCGTCCGTCAGTCTCTCTTCCGGGTTTCATCCCCAGTCTAACGGTCAAGCAGAGAGGGCCAATCAGACGATTGGTCGCATACTACGCAGCCTTTCTTTCAGAAACCCTGCGTCTTGGGCAGAACAGCTCCCCTGGGCAGAATACGCTCACAATTCGCTTCCTTCGTCTGCTACCGGGTTATCTCCGTTTCAGAGTAGTCTGGGTTACCAGCCTCCTCTGTTCTCATCCCAGCTTGCCGAGTCCAGCGTTCCCTCCGCTCAAGCGTTTGTCCAACGTTGTGAGCGCACCTGGAGGAGGGTGAGGTCTGCACTTTGCCGTTACAGGGCACAGACTGTGAGAGCCGCCAATAAACGCAGGATTAAGAGTCCAAGGTATTGTTGCGGCCAGAGAGTGTGGCTTTCCACTCGCAACCTTCCTCTTACGACAGCTTCTCGTAAGTTGACTCCGCGGTTCATTGGTCCGTTCCGTGTCTCCCAGGTCGTCAATCCTGTCGCTGTGCGACTGCTTCTTCCGCGACATCTTCGTCGCGTCCATCCTGTCTTCCATGTCTCCTGTGTTAAGCCCTTTCTTCGCACCCCCCGTTCGTCTTCCCTCCCCCCTCCCGTCCTTGTCGAGAGCGCACCTATTTACAAGGTACTTAAGATCATGGACATGCGTTCTCGGGGACGGGGTCACCAATACTTAGTGGATTGGGAGGGTTACGGTCCTGAGGAGAGGAGTTGGGTTCCGTCTCGGGACGTGCTGGACCGTTCACTCATTGATGATTTCCTCCGTTGCCGCCAGGATTCCTCCTCGAGTGCGCCAGGAGGCGCTCGGTGAGTGGGGGGGTACTGTCATGTTTTGTCATTTATTATCATGTCTTGTCCCTGTGCTCCCCATTCTATTCGTTTCCCTCTGCTGGTCTTATTAGGTTCTTTCCCTCTTTCTATCCCTCTCTCTCCCCCTCCCTCTCTCACTCTCTCGCTCTCTCTTCTCTCTATCGTTCCGTTCCTGCTCCCAGCTGTTCCTATTCCCCTAATCATCATTTAGTCTTCCCACACCTGTTCCCGATCCTTTCCCCTGATTAGAGTCCCTATTTCTTCCTTTGTGTTCCGTTCCTGTCCTGTCGGTTCCTTGTCTAGAATTCACCGTGCTGTGTTTGTGTATCGCCCTGTCGTGTCGTGTTTTCCTCAGATGCTGCGTGGTGAGCAGGTGTCTGAGTCTGTCTGGTTCAAGTGCCTTCCCGAGGCAACCTGCTGTTCACCTGCTGTTCAAGATCGAGTCTCCAGTTTGTCCTCGTCATTTCGAGTGAAAGTTGTGTTTTTTTGTTTGTATTTACTTTACTGGATTAAAGACTCTGTTTTCGCCAAGTCGCTTTTGGGTCCTCTTTCACCAGCATGACAGAAAGATCGGAACAAAACGCAGCGTGGTAAGTGTCCATGTTAATTTAATATAACTGAACATGAAATACAAAATAACAAAGTGAAACAATGAAAATCGAAACAGGCCAGAAAGGTGACACAAAAGAAAACAGGAAACAACTACCCACAAACACCAGGTGGGAAAAGGCTACCTAAGTATGGTTCTCAATCAGAGAAAATGATAGACAGCTGCTTATGATTGGGAACCATACCAGGCCAAACACAGAAAAGAGAACATAGAAAAACAACATAGAATGCCCACGCCAACTCCGGCCGCAAAACCTAAACTCAGGGGAGGGTCTGGGTGGGCATCTATCTGCGGTGGCGGCTCTGGCGCTGGACGTGGACCCCACTCCACCTTAGTCTTGGCACACTGAGGTGGAGCCTCTGGAGTGGCGACCCTCGCCGCCGACCCCGGACTGGAGACCCTTGCAGCGGGCCCCGAATAGGAAGGAGACTCTGGCGGCGCCGGACAGGCGGGAGACTCTGGCGGCGCTGGACAGGCGGGGGACTCTGGTGGCACCGGACAGGAGGGCGGCTCTGGTGGCTCCGGACAGGAGAGCATCGCAGGCGGCTCCGGACTGACAGGCGGCTCTGGAGGCTCCGGACTGACGGGCGGCTCTGGCGGCTCCGGACTGGAGGGAGACTCTGGAAGATGCAGAGACAGCCTGGTGCAGAGCTCTACCAGACCCGGCTCATCACAGCACAACTCAAATAGACCTGGCACATCACAGCAGAGCTCTACCAGATCCGGCCCATCACAGCACAATTCTACCAGACCAGGTCCACCTCATCTCAGCCCAGCTCTACACAGCACCGACCAGTACCCTAGGGTCTGGCAAAACGATGTTGAGGGTAGTACACCACATGATGAAGTCCACACCATGTATCATTCACATCATCAGCCTACATATGAGTTTTGAGCTTCTCCAGCCACACTGCCCTCCACACCACCCTCCTCAATTCCTCCACAATCTCCCTCTCAGGCTAGTTTTGGTTACCCTCCCTGCTCCCATCCCCGGGACACTCCTGCCTCCCATGGCAGCCACACCAAGACCTCCTGTGCACACCCAGAATGGAGCATTCTGGTCCCCTGCAGCAGCTCCACTCCTTTGGTGGGAGCTTCATCTGGGTGGACTGAACTCTGTCAACACTGCTCTCCCAGTTCTCGCCCCAACCCCTACTTTTAGCGACTTGAGGGAGGTGTGTCAAATGCTCAGTCTGCTCTGCTCTCACATGGTTGACCAGGAGCCTTGGCAAAGTCTCAGCTCACTCAACATATAGCTGCAGATGATGCTATGCCTGTTAGCTCTTATGGGAACGAGCGTAATACCCCTTGTGACTTTAAGTCTCATAGTGTGCTTGGGCTAATGAGCCTAAATGTGTGAAGTTAGGACTGTCATGTGCATTGTACTGAGGAGTGGCTTCCGTCTGGCCACTCTACCATAAAGGCCTGATTGGTGGAGTGCTGCAGAGATGGTTGTCCTTCTGGAAGGTTCTCCATTCTCCACAGAGGAACTCTGGAGCTCTATCAGAGTGACCATTGGGTCCCTGGTCACATCCCTGACTAAGGCCCTTCTCCCCCAGTTTGGCTGGGCGGCCAGCTCTAGGAAGAGTCTTGGTGGTTCCAAACTTCTACGATTTATGAATGATTGAGGCCACTGTGTTCTTGGGAACCTTCAATGCTGCAGAACATTTTTGGTACCCTTTGACAGATCTGTGCCTCGACACAATCCTGTCTCTGAGCTCTACGGACAATTCCTTCGACCTCATGGCTTGGTTTTTGCTCTGACATACACTGTCAACTGTGGGACCTCATATAGACAGGTGTGTGCCTTTCCAAATCATCAAGTCCAATCAATTGAATTTACCACACGTGGACTCCAATCAAGTTGTGGAAACAGGATGAGCCTAAGTTCAAACGGTCTAAATACTTATGTAAATAAGTTATTTATGGTTTTATGTTTTATACATTTGCAAAAATGTCTAAAAACCTGTTGTTTAATTGTCATTATGTGGTGGTGTGTGTAGAATATTGAGGAACATTACATTTACATTTAAGTCATTTAGCAGACGCTCTTATCCAGAGCGACTTACAAATCCTTTTAGAATAACGCTGAAAAATAACACAATGTGGGGGGGTCTGAATACTTTCCGAATGCACTGTACTTTGGCTGGTATCCATATTGATTGTGTTCCTGCTTACTAATATTTGGGTATCAGGATAGATGAAAAGCTGTCTTTTAAAAAGCATATAGAAGTGTCAAACAAAGGTACAAAGCAGTAAATTTGAACAGTATCATCTAAATTAGCATTGTAATATTACTAATGTTAAGACCAAGAGGCCATCCATCACTATCTATTGATTATAAAGCAATCAAAGAATATAATAAAAACAAAGATAACACTTTGAACACTGACTGACCTTAATGAATTTAATATAAAGATTTGTTAGAAGTAATGGAGCAAATTATCACTTTCATCCATATCATAATGTTATTAGCTTTTTACAGTAAAATGAGCGTGGTTTCCTGACGATTATGCATCTTAACTTAAAGGTATTAAATAAATTCACAGTTGTCATCATCTAGTAATTATTAAATGAATATAAAAGATCTATTCTTACTCAAAACCATCAATTATATATAAATCCTGATTATTAAACCTTATCGCCCAAAATTGTTTTTTTATCTGATGAAACAGAGTGTCCATATTGATATTAATACAGACTAGATGGTATTTCGTGAATCAATGCTATGATCATCACCTGTATCCAAATTTTTGACTTTTTCACTGTAATCGTTTATAATTTACCTAATTAATGAGCAGCGCCTGGTCGCTAGTTAAATATCAAACATATATGTATATCATAGTGCACGAGTTACTTTATCCACTGCCATCCTGGATCCTCTGAAATGAAGGCTCTGATACTTTAGATCAGTTTACCGTCAAAGTATAACGCGACTTGGCCTTTGACCAAAAGTAAAATATGAAAATAGGTACATTTTTAACAACCAGAGCTCTTCTCCTCCTCTCGTTTTGCTTGATAAATCAATCGCTGTTCTTAATACTTAATGAGTTTGATCTTCTATTAGAAAATTAATAAAACTACCTACATAAATCACTTGACTAAGCTTCCATAAGAATCTATAAAGATAAATCGTAAACTGAATATACGGTGAAACAGAACGACAATTTTCCTTAATATTTAAATCTTCAGTTTGATAACGCAACGTAGCAATCAATACCTAATCTTAATCAAGAAAGCTTCATACTAGCTGAACCAGATATGTTACAGCCATCAAAGACGATTTTCTTCAAATCACGATGCAAAGCAGCATACCTGATATATTAAACAAATTTCTAAATTCTACAAGAACTATTATAAAGAATCATTATCACAACAAGGTAATATGTCTGACGCTGAAAGCAAAGAAGATATCAAAGAGATCGAGGTGACTTTATTTATTCACGTAAACTGCTTAAAACACTCAGAAATGCAATTCAGCGAAACAAATACAGACGATGATAAGTGAGCTACTAATTATCATGTACAACACGATTTCAAGAAATGGAGATACTGAAGAAGGCATGATATTATATATCATGACAATCAAAACTCAGAAATTGCTGACTTGAGACACACTTGTTTTTCGGAATTGATATTTTGAAGTAACTACATCAGATTATGATATCTCAGATTTAAATTTTGTTCACAATCAAACAAGACGGTCTCATCATCAGCAAACCAAAACACGATCCAAATTTATCTTGATTTTTTCATCATCCATATCTGCACGTGAACAACATGTTATAGTCACTTGAATGTCTGTTTTAGTAAGCAATTTTATCGCCATAATAATTCAAACGATTCAGAAAACATATATCGGTGACGGTGTAGTTAATTGTTAGTTTCAAACGTGATTTTACATAAGCACTATAGAAATAGGTACTTTAAAACCGCAGATCGCCTTCACCGTTAGATCGTTGAGATCGATGTCAGCAAAATACTTGACAGCTTCGTACGATGACTGCAGAAATGATTTCAACCGCAATCAGCAATTTTAGTCTTCGTCATGAAGGCACCTAGTCACTCTTCTATCAGAGGTTTGGCTTTCAACCATCAGCAGATATATATACAAACGTGAGAGATCTCAGCTCTTATGCCAACTTCCATTAACTAATTAATGTAATGAATTCAACAGTTTATAAAGTTTTAGACCTGCAGTTTGTATGGTTCATGATAGCTTTGATTCAGTAATCGTATCAGCTTATAAAAAGTGAGCTGTGCATTAATGACTGTATCAGCCAAACAGAATCAAACAATGGAATATATAGTCACATGAGGTCGCTTCACACTGTAGTTAGCTCAAATATAGTCCATTTAAAAAAATCGTCATTAATGACAATATTACTGCATGAAAGATGTGTCGTTGATATAGATTTAACGAATTCGACGTTGAACAAGACGTAATAACGCTTTAAATATGTTTCATCACATTGCTGATTCATGAAGAACTCGCTTTGTAAAACTCACTCTAAACTTCAAGTTTGTTATAAGGCTCTACTAAGAAAACTGATTTTTAGTGGAATGTTACGTCTCATCAGATCACCAAACGCTAGATCAAAGATTAGTAAGTACAAAAGATACTTCGACTACCATTTGAAAAAGGGACAGTAGTAATGGCCATTCATTCACTTCTTAAATTTAAAATACAAAATGATTTGTAATGAATCATCAAATCTAAGACTAGACAGATCTATCTCATAAATAAACGCCAAAGTAGCTATAATACAATGACTGAAGATTTGACGGTTTCAATGACTCAGTAATACTTTAATCTTTATTGAATAATAAACAGCAAAATTAGATCGAATACAAACACAAAAATGATAGCTGCAGAACGATGGTTCTGTCGCAGATATTGTTGACGTACCTCAAAAATAAACAAGAAACGTTAAGAAAAATAAAATAAAATCTATATCAGCAAATATAGGCATCAAAATCGTCGTAGTGAAAGTTATAACTATATATAGGTATGAAGCAGTTACATTTAGTTGTTGCAAAGGTATGTTAAACAAAACAAATCGAGGTGCTGCGTTGTCGTATCATTATGATGAAAATCGTGACTATTCTTGAATGAAGATTTATGAAAACTATCCATCGATATTAATGTCGTTCAAATGCCGTTTATAGTGAAACCATCATGATCGGCAACTGCAGATTGTGGTATACTTAGAACTTTAACGAATGAATTAGATCGCTGAATGTATATTGATTGATGTCATATCTGATGAAGTTATACCAAGATGTCATAACAGCACCATCATTTTGTGATGGCACAGATGGACTATTTCAGATATGATATAGTAATGTCCAGTAGAAGGCGAAAATCGATGCTTGCGTTAGAAGAACACGTCAGATGAACTCTGTTCCACTACTTTACGAATACAAATCAATCGAATAGTCACAGAGGATACTATCAACTATGTTTAGGTTAAAGGTATATTAAATATATAGCAAAACAAATTAGATTTAACTTTAAACGTGTTTGATATGTTGAGAATACAAATTAATTATAAGAAATCAGCATATACGTTATGATGATAACGCACCGTGTTCAAACCTATAATCAATCATATAGAGGATTTTACATCAAACCATTAATCTTCTTATTTGATAAACCATGGCGTTATGTATATTGTTAATACTACAGAATAAGAACTTTCAACTGACTTAAGTTCAAACGCTTTGATGGGAAGAATTTTTCTACCATTCATTTTCCCGTAGGGGGTTAAAGTTTAAACACATAAATCTTCTTTGGGATTGGTGTCCCGTCCACGGAATGGTTGAGCTAATGTATGCTAATGCGATCAGCATGAGGTTGTAAGTAACAAGAACATTTCCCAAGACATAGACATATCTGATATTGGCAGAAAGCTTACATTTTTGTTAATCTAACTGCACTGTCCAATTTACAGTAGCTATTTTGTTTGGGGAGAGTGCACAGTTTTGAACATTATTAATAAACACATTAGGCACACTTGGGCAGTCTTGATACAAATTCTTTTTTAAATGCAATGGTTCAGAAATGCAATGGTTCGTTGGATCAGTCTAAAACTTTGCACATACACAGTGGCCAAAATCTAAATTGCAGCTGGGCTGGAATAATACATTATGGCCTTTTTCTTGCATTTCAAAAATGATGGTACAAAAGAAATACTAAAGAACGGTTGTTTTTTTCTTTGTATTATCTTCTACCATATATATTGTGTTATATTCTCCTTCATTCTTTTCACATTTCCACATACTTTAAAGTGTTTCCTTTCAAATGGTACCAAGAATATGCATATCCTTGCTTCAGGGCCTGAGCTACAGGTGTCAATTTAAAACTTTCAAAAGACAGGTCAAAGAATTGTCCATTTAAATACATGTTGCCAATTGATTAATTACTACATTTAGCTAACATTAGATAGTTAATCCAGAGATTCTTCCCTTTGCCTCGATTCAACAGTCTCGTCCAGATAATCATGGTATTTATAGTTCTTTATGATAGCCACATTAGTAGCTTATTAGCATTTCATTTTCAGGGGATAAATACAGGTGAAAATATTGATAAATGTCACCTTGTCCTAGTGACATTTAAAATTCCCTATAGGAAAAATGGATGGTCGAAAAACAAATGGAACCATTTCCTTGTTTGAACACTAAGTTTTATGGTTATTATGACTCATACCGTGGTACTCTATTTGCTTGGGTTGAAACCAAATACAGGAAGGCTATATATTTTGTTTCAGTCCATCTGCTCTAATTTGCTCACGAAAAACTAATTGAAGAAGATCTAAATGCATATTCCCATGAAACTGATTGAGGTCAAATGATAGGCAATGCAGATGCAGTTTGGGGTTTCACTGGTAAAACGTGAAGAACACGGCCAACATTTTATATTCATGTCAGCTAGACTGTCCCAAAATCATCCTGTGTCCTGCATTTGGGTATTTTAAATGGTCACCCTATATTCTAGACGTTAGTGTGATTTATTTTGCTCAGCTAAAACAAGTGGTATCTTCTGGTTACAGCCTCAATGAATTTGAGAACAAGAATTCTAAACTAAAATATTGCCTTGTATCTCAATGGCATGCATTGCCTCAAGCTTCACTCAATGTCAAACTGAATGTATTTCATTTTCAAAGTAAGAATCACCACAATCATGACAGAAAATAGGTGCTCTGTGCACTTCAACTCCCTATGGTCACACAATCCATTCTATGCTCTTTCCAAAAGGTGTGTGTGTGTCTATTACTGAGGGTGATTGCTACTGGGAGCTGAACAAAAGACAAATTTCCTACACAGGATGGACAAACAAATGACTATTCAATTCTACATCACTCAACCATAACAAGAGCAATGAAGTAACCGACCGAACAGAAGTGCTCTGACCACTACTCCTCTCCACTAATCTGATTCCCATCCCAGCACTCAATAATGTGTGAGTGTTTCCCATCCCAGCTACTCTATAATGACTTCCCTTACAGACAAACCACATGATTTCAAGTGAAATACTTTTTGATATTTATATTTTTTTCACATGTGAAGTCATGTAGTTTTGGAACAAGTCACATGGGATTATATTTCACATTTGGATTTTTACATGTGATCAAAAAACCTTTCACATGTGTAATCATGTGTTTTTGGAACACTTTCATGAGATTTCACAGATTGTCCCCCATTAAAATGTTTTTGTTAGGATGTCTCTGGAACATCACACAGTCACAGTGTTTCAACATACATGATTGCATATTTATTGATACAGTAATTCAACATGTCGTAATCTGGGATTTGAACTCACAAACTCTTTATTCACAGCACTCTGAACTTCCTGCTACACCACCATGTGTGTCACCAACTAATTTCACTTGGAGTCCTTCAAAGTACATTTCAGCTTTGTTAAAAAATACACTCAAGAAAAACTACTATATGTATCATAGT
Source organism: Oncorhynchus gorbuscha (assembly GCF_021184085.1). Lineage (NCBI taxonomy): Eukaryota > Metazoa > Chordata > Actinopteri > Salmoniformes > Salmonidae > Oncorhynchus > Oncorhynchus gorbuscha. The sequence continues at coordinate 38,169,221 of NC_060179.1, forward strand.
GATTCAGGAGTAACATTAAAACAGAATAATATGTCCCACCAACATTAGGCAACTATACAGAAAACTGCTCAAATAAGTAAATTAAATCAATGATGAGAGAAAAGTCTGATTAACTGATAGCAGTGCCGAGCTGTATTATAGATAATGAATCTGTAGGGGACTTCTGAGAATGCTACAGACTTTGTGGCGCAGCAGGAAGATCATCATACCCAAAATCCAGAGGATGTAAAGTCAAATCCCAGTTGAGGTCATGCTGAAAAGTCAGTACTAAGTGATCATGTCATATGTAATCATATTGATTAAAGATGTTTACACAATTTTAGTTGTACAGTGTATTGCTTACCCTAAACCCCCCCCCCCCATACCATTTTATTACTTCCCTTACAAAAGTAACACATGAAATGTGCAGTTTCACATGTATTGTTCTTTATTTAACTAGGCAAGTCAGTTAATTTACTTGTTCAGGGGTAGAACGACAGATTTGTACCTTGTCAGCTTGGCGATTCTATCTAGCAACCTATTGGTTACTGGCCCAACGCTCTAACCACTAGGCTACCTGCCATGATGATGTGTTATATTTTGAGTTCACATGTAAACGTAAACACATTGCATTTTCACATGTGAAAACATTTACATGTGAAAATCTAACTGTGTCATGTGGAATTGCATTTTCACATGTGAAAAACATTCACGTGAAAATCGAATTTACACTTTCCCATGTGAAAATCTAACCCTCACGTGATAATGCAAAATAGAAAAATGATAACACAAAGTAAACATACAAAAATAATAACACAAGGAATAAATACACAATGAGTAACAATAAACTGGCTATATACATAGGGTACCAATACTGATCGATGTCCAGGATTTAAGCAATGTTCCCTTGTTTTTTGGTGCACTAAGCAAATTTTGTGCAACTTCCGGCAAGGCACGCGTTCACAGTGAATGTTTTTATATTATGAAGGGCTTGGCGAGCTAATTGAGGTAAATATAAAAGGTAGGGATAAAGTGACAAGGCAGTCAGGTAGATAAAATAGCAACAGCATATGTGATGAGTCAAAAGAGTTAGTGCAATGCAGGTAATCAATCATTTCATTCGCTATTTAGCATTCTTGTTTAGCAGGGTTATAGCTTGGGGGTAGTAGCTGTTCAGGGTCCTGTTTTTTCCAGACTTGGTGCACTGGTACCGCTTGCCGTGCAATAGCAGAGAGTACAGTCTATGGCTTGGCTGACTGGAGTCTTTGAAAATATTATGGAACTTAAAACTAGCTACCCTCTCCACTACTGTTCCATCGATGTGGATAGGGGGGTGTTCCCTCTGCTGTTTCCTGAAGTCCACAATCATCTCCTTAGTTTTGTTGACGTTGAGTGTGAGGTTATTTTCCTGACACCACACTCCGAGGGCCCTCACCTCCTCCCTGTAGGCCGTCTCGTCGTTGTTGGTAATCAAGCCTACCACTGTTGTGTCGTCCGCAAACTTGATGATTGAGTTGGAGGCGTGCGTGGCCACGCAGTCGTGGGTGAACAGGGAGTACAGGAGAGGGCTCAGAACGCACCCTTGTGGGGCCCCCGTGTTGAGGATCAGCGGGGAGGAGATGTTGTTGCCTACCCTCACCACCTGGGGGCGGCCCGTCAGGAAGTCCAGTACCCAGTTGCACAGGGCGGGGTCGAGACCCAGGGTCTCGAGCTTGATGACGAGCTTGGAGGGTACTATGGTGTTGAATGCCGAGCTGTAGTCGATGAACAGCATTCTCACATAGGTATTCCTCTTGTCCAGGTGGGTTAGGGCAGTGTGCAGTGTGGTTGAGATTGCATCGTCTGTGGACCTATTTGGGCGGTAAGCAAATTGGAGTGGGTCTAGGGTGTCAGGTAGGGTGAAGGTGATATGGTCCTTGACTAGTCTCTCAAAGCACTTCATGATGACGGAAGTGAGTGCTACGGGGCGGTAGTCGTTTAGCTCAGTTACCTTAGCTTTCTTGGGAACAGGAACAATGGTGGCCCTCTTGAAGCATGTGGGAACAGCAGACTGGTATAGGGATTGATTGAATATGTCCGTAAACACACCGGCCAGCTGGTCTGCGCATGCTCTGAGGGCGCGGCTGGGGATGCCGTCTGGGCCTGCAGCCTTGCGAGGGTTAACATGTTTAAATGTCTTACTATATTATATTATACTATATACTATATTCCTGGCATGAGTAGCAGGGCGCTGAAATGTTGCGCGATTTTTAACAGAATGTTCGAACAAGTAGGGGGTAGGAGTAACAGGTTAATCCAGCCGCTATGTCAGATTTCAAAAAGGCTTTACGGCGAATGCAAACCATGTGATTATCTGAGGACAGCGGCCCGCATACAAACACATGAAAAACATATTTCAACCAGGCAGGTGCGACACGAAAGTCAGAAATAGCGATAAAAAAATGCCTTACCTTTGATGATCTTCTTCTGTTGGCACTCCAAAAGGTCCCAGTTACATCACAAATGGTATTTTTGTTCGATAATGTACTTCTTTATGTCCATAAAAACTCAGTTTACCTGGCGCGCTTCAGTCAATAATCCACCAAGTTTCCCTCCATCAGAATGCATACAAAATGAATCCCAAACGTTACTAATACAGTCAAACAACATTTATAATCAAACCTTAGGTACCCTAATACGTAAATAAATGATAACATTTAAGTCGGAGAATCGTTTTTGTCTTTACCGGAGATAAATACCAAAGAACTCTTTCTTGAGCTTGGAAACACTACACCTAGAACAACTACCATTCCTGGCTATTTTTTCCAAAATCCAGCCTAAAACTCTTTCTAAAGACTGAGGACATCTAGTGAGAGCCCTAGGAACTGCAATCTGGGATAAATTGGCCTTATAATAAAAGTGATAGCCATTGAAAACAGGGGTAGGCCAATTCTTTTTGGGGGGGGGGTTGTCCTCTGGGTTTCACCTGCCATATCAGTTTTGTTATACTCACATACATAATTGGGACAGTTTTAGAAACGTTTGAGTGTTTTCTATCCAAATCTACCAATATATGCATATCCTAGCTTCTGGGCATGAGTAGCAGGCAGTTTACTTTGGGCACGCTTTTCATCAGGACGTCAAAATACTGCCCCTACCCAAGAGAGGTTAAGGAATGGCTTTTTTTCTAGCCACTCTCCCGTAAAGCCCAGCTCTGTGGAGTGAACGGCTTAAAGTGGTCCTATGGACAGATGCTCCAATCTCCACTGTGGAGCTTTGTAGCTCCTTCAGGGTTATCTTTGGTCTCTTTGTTGCCTCTCTGATTAATGCCCTCATTGCCTTGTCAGTGAGTTATGGTGGGTGGCCCTCTCTTGGCAGGTTTGTTGTGGTGCCATATTCTTTCCATTTTTTAATAATGGATTTAATGGTGCTCCGTGGGATGTTAAAAGTTTCTGATGTTTTTTTATTACCCAATCCTGACCTGTACTTCTCCATAACTTTGTCCATTACCTGTTTGGAGAGCTCCTTGGTCTTCATGGTACCGCTTGCTTGGTGGTGCCCCTTGCTTAGTGGTGTTGCTGCCTCTGGGGCCTTTCAGAACAGGTTTATATATACTGAGATCATGTGACAGATTATGTGACACTTAGATTGCACACATGTTGACTTTATTTAACTAATTATGTGACTTCTGAAGGTAATTGGTTGCACCAGATCATTTTTAGGGGCTTAATAGCAACGGGAGTGAATACATATGCACGCACCAAATTTCCTTTTTTTTTCATTTCACTTCTTTTGAACAATTTTGAATGATTTGTGTATGTCCAGTACATGAAATCCAAATAAAAAACTATTTAAATTACAGGTTGTAATGCAACAAAATAGGAAAAACGCCAAGGGGGATGAATACATTTGCAAGGCACTCTAGACTAGCTAAAGTAAACGTACCATCGTAAGATTGAATATAAGTGTAGCATAGTTATCTGTGGCCCTACATGAAATATCTACTATCAAACAACCAACCTAAGCAAAATGCACCATGCCAACCACCTGTAGCTACTATGCACTGAAGTTATTACGATAACCATCAAAGCAATGCTATTGACTGTGGGTTGAACGCCGACATAGCGAACTATATAAGGCATGGGACTCACAGATGAAATCATCCCTCATCCAAAATCTTCTTTGCGTTTAATCTTATAAAGCAGGAATCGGGAATCAACAGGACCAACGCCCCATGATCTTCAGTGTGGATGCAGGGACAGATAGAGAAGCCGTTGAAGCAGCACTGATTGGTGTATAGCTCAGGAGATAGCCCACAGCGTTGGCAGAGGATGATGAATAATGGCTTGCCCCGCATGGCCAGTTGTTCCCATTGCAGATAGCATAACATGGAAGACAGGACAGAAAGTAGTGTTTTTTGACAAATGACAACTGGAGTACCTTTACCCTTCCTACCCTTCCTATCCTACCTTTACCCTTCCTAGTTCAAGAATGCTTTATTTTTGGCACCTGACTGATGTGGAAGAGTGGATGTGCATCCTTACCTTGTGCACCTGCGCGAGAGAAATGTGAGAAAATTCCTTTCAGTGAATCCATTCACACATTCTGAACACCAGTCACCTGTCTGCTCACTCACTCTTCTCATAACTGCCTACACCTCAAGTCTGTTTTATACACGTCTCCTCTTCATAAATTTACTCACTTTATATTATTTTTAGCATTTTAGTAATGGGTTGCGGGACCAGCAAAGTCCTACCAGTGCCCTTGAAAATTGGTTTTGTAAAGCCAGTAGTTGACTACAGTCACCAAAGAAAATAGTTTCATTATGAGCCACAGAAGTGTAAAGGTAAGCAGAAAGCCCTTTGTAGCATCAGAGTTAACAATGCACCTTCACGCATTCAACAGCCGATGGGCCAGGGTGGGCAGCAGAGGCACAACAATGGCTATGTACAGGGCGAGGTTTGGTGGAAGTGGAGATGGCAAAGGCAGAGGTGGAGATAGTGGGGTTGGAGGAGGCAGTGGAAGAGGCAGAGGTCTGTGTGGAGGTCTGGGTGGTGAGGTAGGAAGTGTGGATAGTGAGGGCGGTGGTGATGGAGGGGATGGAAAGGGCTGTAGAAGGGACGGAGTGTCATGTTTTGTCTTATATTGTCTTGTCATTATGCTTTCCCTTCTGTTCGTTTCCCCCTGCTGGTCTTATTAGGTTCGTTCCCTTTTTCTATCCCTCTCTCTCTCCCTCCCTCTCTCTCCTCTCTCTATCGTTCCGTTTCTGCTCCCAGCTGTTCTTCATTCTCCTACTCACTCATTTAGTCTTTCCACACCTGTTCCCTATCTTGTCCTCTGATTAGAGTCCCTATTTCTCCCCTTGTTTTCCGTTTCTGTCCTGTCGGATCCTTGTATATTGTTCGCCGTGCTGTGTCTTTGACTCGCCCTGTCGTGTCTTGTTTCCCTCAGATGCTGTGTGTGAGCAGGTGTCTGAGTCTGCTACGTTCGGTGCCTTCCCGAGGCAACCTACAGTTTATGGTCGAGTCTCCAGTCTGTCCTCGTCACTATGAGTGGAATTAGTTTTTTATGTTTTGTTTTCTGCTCCGATTTGTCTAGGAGTATTGCCTATTTCCTTTACTGGAATAAAGACTCTGTTTTCGCCAAGTCGCTTTTGGGTCCTCATTCACCTGCATAACACGGAGGGGGCAGTGGAAGCAATGGAGGGGATGGAAGAGGGGATGGAGGAGGTGGCAGTAGAAGAGACTGGTCAATGAGGACCACGTATGAGACCCCAGCGTACATGGCCCCAGAGGTGGTCTTGAGGAGACCCTACTCCTGCCAGGTGGACATGTGGGTCCTGGGGGTCATTGCTTACATCCTCCTCAGTGGTTCCATGCCCTTCGAAGATAACAGCAGGCCCAGACTCAAGGGGAGGTACAGCTTCCATGGAGAGGTGAGGGAAGTCCTTCCACATCCACAGCCTGCCATGCATAAACACACTTTCTGTAACTCTGATTTCACTCACTGTCTTTCATTCACTGTCTTTCACTGTCACACACTGTTTTTTTAGGGCAGCAGGTAGCCTAGTGGTTAGAGCATTGGGAAAGTAGCCAAAAGGTCGCTGTTTCGAATATCTGAACCAACAAGGTGAAGAATCTGTCGGTGCCCCTGAGCAAGGCATTTAACCCTAATTTGCTCTACTACGGCTGACCCTGTAAAACAACACATTTCACTGCACCTATCTGGTGTATATGACAATAAAACATGTATTTCACTCATGCAGAAAACACACACACATGGTTACACACGATATCCTCATAATTATTTCACTACAGTCTCCCAGTTCTAATGTTATAATAGTATGAGTCACTGAACTAAATGTCTGACTGGATGTCTCAGAACCATCATGTGAAGTTTTTCTCCATTGATCCCCTTCAGCGCATCAGCACGGTGACACACTTGAACAGATACGTATGTGTTTGTTGTGGTTTCTCCACTTTCCTTTTGAGGAAATAAGAGGAAATAAGGCCTTTCTTGTTGTTTATCTCCTCTCTTCTCCATTCTGCACCATGCTGTAACTGAACTGGATATTTTTAACAACCTGCTCTGTTCTGTGGAGCACACGCACACACACATAAACACACACACACACTCAGTCTCTGTGGTGGTGGTGTGTGTGTGGGGAGGTTTGGGTCGGTTCTTTCATGCTGATTACACCCCAGTCTGGGATTATTCTGTAGGCTTTAAAGCATGGCCCAATTCTGTTGTATGCAGCGGCATGATATTTTAGTCTGGCATATAAGAGCCCCCCTTACATTGGCCTTGCTCTATTATCTCAATGTTTACTGCTGCTAGGCTGACCAGACAGACCACCAAAGGAACAATAGCTGCCATGCTGGGTGGGATTTCTATGAGACTTATTTCAGAAATATTTCTCGGATAAATGGGGAAATGTTATGTTTGTTGCAATAAGCAGCTGTAGAATAGCCTGGTCCCAGATCTGTTTCTGCTCTTGCCAACTGTGTTGCTAAATGTCAAGCCAATTCTATAGGAGTTGGCAAGAGAGCAAAGACAGACTGGCACCGAAGCTAGCTGTAGCAGCCCACCTTATACGTCCCTTAGTCACATAAAGTATTTTTCACACCGGACGCTTTATCTGGACATGGTTCTACTAGAGTTCCACCAGCTAAGTAGTAACATTAACGTGATGCCATCAAATGGCAGTCTCTGTACTCATAATATGCAGGAAAACCTTATGGTGAGGATCGCCGAGTTGTAAGCCCAGCTTCAGACGTAATCATTTAGGCACGGGCAAATTAAGTTTAGGAAAGGATGAAAATGCATCTGTGCAACCAGTAAATACAGATAGTAGTATAAATCCCCCCCTGCACAGTCCCCGCAGCCGGACAATTTTCTCAAGGCTTCTGGAAAGAAATGCTGTCAACATGCTCAACCGGTGTCGCTCATTCAGCCTACAGAAACTTTCAACCGGTTCTTCCAATTCAGCAATGAGTCGGAGTCAGAGCCGAGCCTTCTCAGGTCTCTCCTCCACTCGTTACAGGGTCTGATTTTCCCAAGCCTTCCACCATTAGCGCTGACAAATTGAAAATCATTGGCAACTCCATTACCTGCATATTAGACTTAAAAAGAATCATCCATTGTTTACCAGGGGGAAGGCTACCAACGTGAAGGCTAATCTGAAAATGGTGCTGGCTGAGACTAGTGAGTGTATAGAGATATTGTTATCCACGTCGACACCAACGATGTCAGGATGAAATAGTCAGAGGTCACCAAACGCAAAATAACTTCAGCGTGTAACTTCGCTAGAAAGATGTGTTGGCATCGAGTAATTGTCTCTGGTCCTCTCCCAGTTAGGGGGAGTGATGAGCTCTACAATCCACACATTTTTTGGGATACTGTCGCAAAGCTTACTAAAAGCAGCATTCCCCAAGAGAGGGCGGCTTTCACTTCAGCAGTGATGAATTCATGAACTTCTTTGACGAAAAGATCATGATCATTAGAAAGCAAATTACGGACTCCTCTTTGAATCTGCCTATTTCTCCAATGCTCAGTTGTCATGAGTCTGCACAGAACTGTCAAAGTTTTGTGTCCTGTATCTCTCGACACATTCACGAAAACAGTCATGGCCTCTAAACCTTCCAGCTGCATGGACGCTATTCCAACTAAACTACTGAAAGAGCTACTTCCTGTGCTTGGCCCTCCCATGTTGAACAAAATAAACGTCTCCCTGTCTTCCCGGATGTGTACCAAACTAAAAGTGGCAGTAATACAGCCTCTCTTGAAAAAGCCAAACCTTGACCTGGAAAACGTTTTAAAAAACAATCAGCCTATATCGAATCTCCCATTCCTCTCAACCTTTTTAGAAAAATCTGTTGTGCAGCTCGCTTCCTTCTTGAAGATACATAATGTATACGAAATGCTTCAGTCTGGTTTTAGACCCTATCATAGCACTTAGACTGCACTCGTGAAGGAGGTAAATTACCATTTAATGACGCCAGACCAAGGATCTGCATCTGTCCTTGTGCTCCTAGACCTTAGTGCCATTTTTGAAACGATTGATCAACACATTCTTTTGGAGAGATTGGAAACCCTAATTGGTCTACACGGACAAATTATTGCCTGGTTTAGATATTATCTGTCAGAAAGATATCAGTTAGTCGCTTTACCATGTTTCATCACAAAGTGTGTCATCTGCATAGCAGCAAAAGTGTTATTCCATGCCGTCCCTAGGAGAGGTGCATCATTCATGCCAGGCTTTTTTGCACTATACTCGACTTGAGTGGATTGAGTCACTGACGTGATCTTCCTGTCCTGTTTTGCACCCCCTCGGGCTCGTGCGGTGGAGGAGATCTTCATGGGCTGTACTCAGCCTTGTCTCAGGGTAGTAAGTTGGTGGTTTGTTACTCCCTCTAGTGGTGTGGGGGCTGTGCTTTTGCAAAGTGGATTACATCCTACCTGGTTGGCCCTGTCAGGGGGTATCGTCGAACGGGGCCACAGTGTACCCTTGACCCCCCCTGTGTCAGCCTCCAGTATCTATGCTGCAATAGTCTATGTGCCAGGGGGCTAGGGTAAGTCTGTTATATCTGGTATAATTATCCTGTCTTATCTGTTGTCCTGTGTGAATTTAAGTATGCTCCCTCTAATTCTCTCTCTCTCTCTCCCTCCCCTCCCTGAGGACCTGAGCCCTAGGACCATGCCTCAGGACAATCTGGCCTGATGATTCCTGACTGTCCCCAGTACACCTGGTCGTGCCGCTGCTCCAGTTTCAACTGTTCTGCCTGAGGCTATGGAACCCTGACCTGTTCACAGGATGTGCTACCTGTTCCTGGACCTGCTGTTTTCAACTCTCCCTCTCTCTCTACCCCTCTCTCTCTACTAGACCTGCTCTCTCGACCTCTGAATGCTCGGCTATGAAAAGCCGACTGACACTTACGCCTGAGGTGCTGACCTGGGGCACCCTCTACAAACACTGTGATTATTATTTGACCCTGCTAGTCAATTATGAACGTCTGAACATCTTGAAGAACAATCTGGCCTTACTGGCCATGTACTCTTATAATCTCCACTCAGCAAAGCCTGAAGAGGACTGGCCACCCAGAGCCTGGTTTCTCTCCTAGATTTCCAACTTTCTAGGCAGTTTTTCCTTCTTCATCTGCATTTCTTGCTGTTCAGGGTTTTAGGCTGGGTATCTGTATAACACTTTGTGACATCTGCTGATGTAAAAAGGGCATTATAAATAAATTTGATTGATTCAGAAGTCATCATATCGATGCAGAGCTTTGTCATTAATGAATTAGACGTCAATCACATGTTGACAGGCGTGAGGTTGACACCTGTTCACTGTAGTGTTCCACCGGACTGTTTCTCGCTCTCTCATACCACCCACACACATGTCCATGAGCACACACACGCACACACACACACACATATTCCGATTATGTTGATATGTTGATTAGCTATTAAGATGACAGCTATATTAAGCTATATAATGGATGTACAGTGCCTTGCGAAAGTATTCGGCCCCCTTGAACTTTGCGACCTTTTGCCACATTTCAGGCTTCAAACATAAAGATATAAAACTGTTTTTTTTTGTGAAAAATCAACAACAAGTGGGACACAATCATGAAGTGGAACAACATTTATTGGATGTTTCAAACTTTTTTATCAAATCAAAAAATGAAAAATTGGGCGTGCAAGATTATTCAGCCCTCTTAAGTTAATACTTTGTAGCGCCACCTTTTGCTGCGATTACAGCTGTAAGTCACTTGGGGTATGTCTCTATCAGTTTTGCACATCGAGAGACTGAAATTTTTTCCCATTCCTCCTTGCAAAACAGCTCGAGCTCAGTGAGGTTGGATGGAGAGCATTTGTGAACAGCAGTTTTCAGTTCTTTCCACAGATTCTCGATTGGATACAGGTCTGGACTTTGACTTGGCCATTCTAACACCTGGATATGTTTATTTTTGAACCATTCCATTGTAGATTTTGCTTTATGTTTTGGATCATTGTCTTGTTGGAAGACAAATCTCTGTCCCAGTCTCAGGTCTTTTGCAGACTCTATCAGGTTTTCTTACAGAATGGTCCTGTATTTGGCTCCATCCACCTTCCCATCAATTTTAACCATCTTCCCTGTCCCTGCTGAAGAAAAGCAGGCCCAAACCATGATGCTGTCACCACCATGTTTGACAGTGGCGATGGTGTGTTCAGGGTGATGAGCTGTGTTGCTTTTACGCCAAACATAATGTTTTGCATTGTTGCCAAAAAGTTCAATTTTGGTTTCATCTGACCAGAGCACCTTCTTCCACATGTTTGGTGTGTCTCCCAGGTGGCTTGTGGCAAACTTTAAACAACACTTTTTATGGATATCTTTAAGAAATGGCTTTCTTCTTGCCACTCTTCCATAAAGGCCAGATTTGTGCAATATACGACTGATTGTTGTCCTATGGACAGAGTCTCCCACCTCAGCTGTAGATCTCTGCAGTTCATCCAGAGTGATCATGGGCCTCTTGGCTGCATCTCTGATCAGTCTTCTCCTTGTATGAGCTGAATGTTTAGAGGGACGGCCAGGTCTTGGTAGATTTGCAGTGGTCTGATACTCCTTCCATTTCAATATTATCGCTTGCACAGTGCTCCTTGGGATGTTTAAAGCTTGGGAAATCTTTTTGTATCCAAATCCGGCTTTAAACTTCTTCACAACAGTATCTCGGACCTGCCTGGTGTGTTCCTTGTTCTTCATGATGCTCTCTGCGCTCTTAACGGACCTCTGAGACTATCACTTCTGTAGCTCAGTTGGTAGAGCATGGCGCTTGTAACGCCAGGGTAGTGGGTTCGATCCCCGGGACCACCCATACGTAGAATGTATGCACACATGACTGTAAGTCGCTTTGGATAAAAGCGTCTGCTAAATGGCATATATTTTTTTATATATATATATTTATATATATTATAGGTGCATTTATACAGAGACTTGATTACACACAGGTGGATTGTATTTATTATCATTAGTCATTTAGGTCAACATTGGATCATTCAGAGATCCTCACTGAACTTCTGGAGAGAGTTTGCTGCACTGAAAGTAAAGGGGCTGAATAATTTTGCACGCCCAATTTTTCCGTTTTTGATTTGTTGAAAAAGTTTGAAATATCCAATAAATGTCGTTCCACTTCATGATTGTGTCCCACTTGTTGTTGATTCTTCACAAAAAATACAGTGTTATATCTTTATGTTTGAAGCCTGAAATGAGGCAAAAGGTCGCAAAGTTCAACGGGGCCGAATACTTTCGCAAGGCACTGTATGCTTCACATTATGTATAAAGGTCTGTCATCACTAGGGTCCTACCTACACTCAGAATTTTTTTTTAGAATAGTACTTAAAGGGGTACAAACACTTTTCACTGTAGTTGTATCTTGTAAAGTATGCCCATTGTTACTTTAGTTATGGGTATATAATTGTACTCTTGCAATTTGTACCTTAAAGCTTGACTCTTTATTTCCTACATCCATTTTTGGACTTGTAAATTAATGATACCCATTGATTATTGAAGAATATAACTTATAAATGCATCCTGAGCTTAGTTCAACTGTTGTACCCCATCAGAACCCAACAAAGAAGCTTTTTTACTCCAAAATTTGTAAACAATGTAAATGTTAACAAATACCATATCGCCTCAAAACATGGTTAGAGAATTCGGATTTCATGGATTTGAGAGTGGTTACATTTCTCCAGGCCCATCTCTCGGCGTATAACCAAAACCGAGGTGGGTGACCACTTTGTTATAGTTTCAATTAAGGACACTAGCTTTAAAAGAGCCATTAGTGTACCCTTAGGGGACGAGATAGTTCCTTTGTTACTTGTAGTCCACAGGTACAAATGTGCACCTTTGAGAAAGGTACAAATTTGCCTTTTTAGTGGACCACCAAAGTTCAATAGCAGTGTGTGGGTAACAAAAAAGGCATATTAAAAGCTACAGAGGCAAAAAAAGGTATGTGAACCCTTTCTGATTTCTGTATAAATTCGTCATCAAATTTAATCTGATCTTCATCTAAGTCACAACAGTAGACAAACATAGTGTGCTTAAACGAATAAAACACAAATGATTGTATTTGTCTTGTCTATATTGAATACATCATTTAAACATTCACAGTGTAAGTTGGAAAGAAGTATGTGAACCCCTAGGGTAATGACTTCTCCAAAGCGAATTGGAGTCAGGAGTCAGCTAACCTGGAGTCCAATCAATGAGACGAGATTGGAGACGTTGCCCAATAAAAAACACTCACAAAAACGTTGTTTGCTATTCACAAGAAGCATTGCCATGCCTCAAACAAAAGAGATCTCAGAAGACCTATGAATTGTTGACTTGCATAAAGCTCGAAAGGGTTACAAAAGTATCTATAAAAGCCTTGATGTTCATCAATCCACGGTAAGACAAATAGTCTATAAATGGGAGAAAGTTCAGCACTGTTGCTGCACTCTAGGAGTGGCCTTCCTGCAAAGATGACTGCAAGAGCATAGAGCAGAATGCTCAATGAAGTTAAGAAGAATCCTAGAGTGTCAGCTAAAGACTTACAGAAATCTCTGGAACATGCTAACATCTCTGTTGAGGATACTATACGTAAAACACTAAACAAGAATGGTGTTCATGGGAGGACACCACGGAATAAACAAATACATTTCTGCAAGTCTGAAATTTGCAAAAGTGCAACTAGATGTTCCTCAGCTCTATTGGCAAAATAATCTGTGGACAGATGTAACTACAGATGAGTTGTTTGGAAGGAACACACAACACTATGTGAGGAGATAAAAAGAAACAGCACGCCAACATCAAAACCTCATCCCAACTGTAAAGTATGGTGGAGGGAGCATCATGGTTTGGGGCTGCTTTGCTGGCTCAGGGCCTGGACAGCTTGCTATCGTCAACGGGAAAAGGACTTCCTAAGTTTATCAAGACATTTTGTTGCAGGAGAATGTTAGGCTCTGTCCACCAATTGAAGCTCAGATGCAACATGACAACGACCCAAAACACAGAAGAAAATCAACAGATTGGCTTCAACAGACGAAAATACACCTTCTGGAGTGGCCCAGTCAGAGTCCTGCCCTCAACCCGATTGAGATGCTGTGGCATGACCGAGAGCAGTTCACACCAGACATCCCAAGAATATTGCTGAACTAAAACAGTTTTGTAAAGAGGAATGGTCCAAAATTATTCCTGACAATTCTGCAGGTCTGATCAGCAACTACAGAAAATATTTGGTTGAGATATCGCTGCCAAAGGAGGGTCAACCAGTTATTAAATCCAAGGGTTCACATACTTTTTCCACCCTGCACTGTGAATGTTTACACGGTGTGTATAATTGTTTGTATGTTATTAGTTTAAGCAGACTGTTTGTGACCTAGATGAAGATCAAATTTTATGACCAACTTATGCAGAAATCCAGGTATTTTTTCTTGCCACTGTATGTGTTGTGATAATTGCGTTGACAATAAGACAGCAGCAGAATCAATTCAACCACACCTTTGTTTGTTTATTCACAAAACCGGAAAGCAACCTCTGTCAGACGATGACCAGAAAGCATATTGCATGTAACAAACAAAATAAATACTTGGACCACTAAACAGCAAAGAAAATTAGAACTGTGGCCACTATGCTAACATTTCGACTTCAACATTCCGACATAATCAAATCTACAATGCCTGCAGAAAGTATTCACACCCCTTGACTTTTTTCATATTTGTTACGTTACAGCCTTATTCTGAAATTGATTCAATTGTTGTTTTTTCATATGACAAAGCAAAAACAGGTTTCTAGAAATAGTTGCTAATCTATATAAAAAAATATTTTAAAAAACAACACATTTACATGAGTACAGTGGCTTGGGAAAGTATTCACCCCCTTGGCATTTTTCGTAATGTGTTGCCTTTACAACCAGGAAATAAAATTGATATTTTGGGGGATTTGTATCATTTGATTTAAACAACATGCCTACCACTTTGAAGATGCAAAATGTTTTTTTATCGCGAAACAAGAAATAATCTTTGGTCTCTTTGTTGCCTCTCTGATTAATGCCCTCCTTGCCTGGTCTGTGAGTTTTGGTGGGCGGCACTCTCTTGGCAGGTTTGTTGTGGTGCCATATTCTTTCCATTTTTTAATAATGAATTGAATGGTGCTCCGTGGGATGTTCAAAGTTCTGGATATTTTTTGTAGAACTCAACCCTGATCTGTACTTCTTCAAAACTTCATAGCAAAGGGGGTGAATACATATGCACGCACCACTTTTCCGTTTTAAATTTTTTGTATTTTTTTTTTAAAGTTATTTTTTTCATTTCACTTCACCAATTTGGACTATTTTATGTATGTCCATTACATGAAATCCAAATAAAATCCATTTAAAATACAGCAACAAAATAGGAAAACCACCAATGGGGATGAATACTTTTGCAAGGCACTGTATTTACGGGCTTCATAGCAAAGGGGGTGAATACAGAAACTCAGCAAAAGAAGGAAGGTCCTCTCACTGTCAATTGCATTTATTTTCAACAAAAAACAAACTTAACATTAATATTTGTATGAATATAACAAGATTCAATAACTAAGACATAAACTGAACAAGTTCCACAGACATGTGAATAACAGAAATTTAATAATGTGTCCCTGAACAAGGGGGAGTCAAAAGTAACAGTCATGGTCTCGGGCACTGCATCGCAGCGCTAGCTGTGCCACCAGAGACTCTGGGTTCGCGCCCAGGCTCTGTCACAGCCAGCCGCGACCGGGAGGTCCGTGGGGCGACGCACAATTGGCCTAGCATCGTCCGGGTTAGGGAGGGTTTGGCTGGTAGGGATATCCTTGTCTCATCGCGCATCAGTGACTCCTGTGGCGGGCCGGGCGCAGTGCACGCTAACCAAGGTCGCTAGGTACACAGTGTTTCCTCCGACACATTGGTGTGGCTGGCTTCCGGGTTGGATGCGCCCTGTGTTAAGAAGCAGTGTGGCTTTGTTGGGTTGTGTTTCGGAGGACGCATGACTTTCAACCTTCATCTCCCCCGAGCCCGTATGGGAGTTGTAGCGATGAGACAAGATAGTAATTACTAACAATTGGATACCACAAAATTGGGGAGAAAAGGGGGTAACATTTTAAAAAATAAATAAAAATATTTTTAAAAGTAACAGTAAGTATCTGGTGTGGCCACCAGCTGCAGTAAGTACTGCAGTGCATCTCCTCCTCGTGGACTGCACCAGATTTTCCAGGTCTTGCTGTGAGATGTTATGCCACTCTTCCACCAAGGCACCTGCAAGTTCCTGGACATTTCTGGGGGGAATGGCCCTAGCCCTCACCCTCCGATCCAACAGGTCCCAGACGTGCTCAATTGGATTGCGATCCGGGCTCTTCGCTGGCTATGGCAGAACACTGACATTCCTGTCTTGCAGGACATCATGCACAGAACAAGCAGTATGGCTGGTGGCATTGTCATGCTGGAGGGTCATGTCAGGATGAGCCTGCAGGAAGGGTACCACATGAGGGAGGAGGATGTCTTCCCTGTAACGTAGCGCGTTGAGATTGCCTGCAATGACAACAAGCTCAGTCCGATGATGCTGTGACACACCGCCCCAGACCATGATGGACCCTCCAACTCCAAATCGATCCCGCTCCAGAGTACAGGCCTCGGTGTAACGCTCACTCCTTCCATGATTAACGCGAATCCGACCATCACCCCTGGTGAGACAAAACCGTGACTTGTCAGTGAAGAGCACTTTTTGCCAGTCCTGTCTGGTCCAGCGACGGTGGGTTTGTGCCCATAGGTGATGTTGTTGCCGATGATGTCTGGTGAGGACCTGCCTTACAACAGGCCTACAAGCCCTCAGTCCAGCCTCTCTCAGCCTATTGCGGACAGTCTGAGCACTGATGGAGGGAATGTGCGTAACCTGGTGTAACTCGGGCAGTTGTTGTTGCCATCCTGTACCTGTCCCGCAGGTGTGATGTTCGGATGTACCGATCCTGTGCAGGTGTTGTTACACGTGGTCTGCCACCGCAAGGATGATCAGCTGTCCGTCCTGTCTCCCTGTAGCGCTGTCTTAGGCGTCTCACAGTACTGACTTTGCCATTTATTGCCCTAGCCACATCTGCAGTCCTCATGCTTAATTGCAGCATGCCTAAGGCACGTTCACGCAGATGAGCAGGGATCCTGGGCATCTTTCTTTTGGTGTTTTTCAGTCAGTAGAAAGGCCTCTTTAGAGTTCTAAATTTTCATAACTATGACCTTAATTGCCTACTGTCTGTAAGTCTGCTGTTCCCACATGCTTCAAGAGGGCCACCATTGTTCCTGTTCCCAAGAAAGCTAAGGTAACTGAGCTAAACGACTACCGCCCCGTAGCACTCACTTCCGTCATCATGAAGTGCTTTGAGAGACTAGTCAAGGACCATATCACCTCCACCCTACCTGACACCCTAGACCCACTCCAATTTGCTTACCGCCCAAATAGGTCCACAGACGATGCAATCTCAACCACACTGCACACTGCCCTAACCCACCTGGACAAGAGGAATACCTATGTGAGAATGCTGTTCATCGACTACAGCTCGGCATTCAACACCATAGTACCCTCCAAGCTCGTCATCAAGCTCGAGACCCTGGGTCTCGACCCCGCCCTGTGCAACTGGGTACTGGACTTCCTGACAGGCCGCCCCCAGGTGGTGAGGGTAGGCAACAACATCTCCTCCCCGCTGATCCTCAACACGGGGGCCCCACAAGGGTGCGTTCTAAGCCCTCTCCTGTACTCCCTGTTCACCCACGACTGCGTGGCCACGCACGCCTCCAACTCAATCATCAAGTTTGCGGACGACACAACAGTGGTAGGCTTGATTACCAACAACGACGAGACGGCCTACAGGGAGGAGGTGAGGGCCCTTGGAGTGTGGTGTCAGGAAAATAACCTCACACTCAACGTCAACAAAACTAAGGAGATGATTGTGGACTTCAGGAAACAGCAGAGGGAACACCCCCTATCCACATCGATGGAACAGTAGTGGAGAGGGTAGCTAGTTTTAAGTTCCTCGGCATACACATCACAGACAAACTGAATTGGTCCACTCACACTGACAGCGTCGTGAAGAAGGCGCAGCAGCGCCTATTCAACCTCAGGAGGCTGAAGAAATTCGGCTTGTCACCAAAAGCACTCACAAACTTCTACAGATGCACAATCGAGAGCATCCTGGCGGGCTGTATCACCGCCTGGTACGGCAACTGCTCCGCCCTCAACCGTAAGGCTCTCCAGAGGGTAGTGAGGACTGCACAACGCATCACCGGGGGCAAACTACCTGCCCTCCAGGACACCTACACCACCCGTTGTTACAGGAAGGCCATAAAGATCATCAAGGACATCAACCACTCGAACCACTGCCTGTTCACCCCGCTATCATCCAGAAGGCGAGGTCAGTACAGGTGCATCAAAGCTGGGACCGAGAGACTGAAAAACAGCTTCTATCTCAAGGCCATCAGACTGTTAAATAGCCACCACTAACATTGAGTGGCTGCTGCCAACACACTGTCATTGACACTGACCCAACTCCAGCCATTTTAATAATGGGAATTGATGGGAAATGATGTAAATATATCACTAGCCACTTTAAACAATGCTACCTTATATAATGTTACTTACCCTACATTATTCATCTCATATGCATATGTATATACTGTACTCTACAACATCGACTGCATCCTTATGTAACACATGTATCACTAGCCACTTTAACTATGCCACTTTGTTTACTTTGTCTACACACTCATCTCATATGTATATACTGTACTCGATACCATCTACTGTATGCTGCTCTGTACCATCACTCATTCATATATCCTTATGTACATGTTCCTTATCCCCTTACACTGTGTATAAGACAGTAGTTTTGGAATTGTTAGTTAGATTACTTGTTGGTTATCACTGCATTGTCGGAACTAGAAGCACAAGCATTTCGCTACACTCGCATTAACATCTGCTAACCATGTGTATGTGACAAATAAAATTTGATTTGATTTTTAGTGTCTTAATGACCGTTCTACAAGTGCATGTTCATTAATTGTTTATGGTACATTGAACAATCATGGGAAAAGTGTTTAAATCCTTTACATTGAAGATCTGTGAAGTTATTTGGATTTTTATGAATTATCTTTGAAAGACAGGGTCCTGAAAAAGGGATGTTTCTTTTTTTGCTGAATTTATGCACGCACTACTTTTGCGTTTGAATTTTTTTGTCTACACTGTATTGATCAAGTTGATGTTGTTTTAATGGACAAAAAAAATGTTTTTCTTTCAAAAACAAGGACATTTCTAAGTGACCTCAAACTTTTTAACTGTAGTGTATATATTTACGCCCGTATATCTTCTCTGTTGGAATACGGTCCGTCTGCTGGAGAGTCAGTTCAAATCAAAATCAAATCAAATGTATTTATATAGCCCTTCGTACATCAGCTGATATCTCAAAGTGCTGTACAGAAACCCAGCCTAAAACCGCAAACAGCAAGCAATGCAGGTGTAGAAGCACGGTGGCTAGGAAAAACTCCCTAGAAAGGCCAAAACCTAGGAAGAAACCTAGAGAGGAACCAGGCTATGTGGGGTGGCCAGTCCTCTTCTGGCTGTGCCGGGTGGAGATTATAACAGAACATGGCCAAGATGTTCAAATGTTCATAAATGACCAGCATGGTCCAATAATAATAAGGCAGAACAGTTGAAACTGGAGCAGGAGCACGGCCAGGTGGACTGGGGACAGCAAGGAGTCATCATGTCAGGTAGTCCTGAGGCATGGTCCTAGGGCTCAGGTCCTCCGAGAGAGAGAAAGAATAGAGAAAGAGAGAATTAGAGAGAGCAGACTTAAATTCACACAGGACACCGAATAGGACAGGAGAGGTACTCCAGATATAACAAACTGACCCTAGCCCCCCGACACATAAACTACTGCAGCATAAATACTGGAGGCTGAGACAGGAGAGGTCAGGAGACACTGTGGCCCCATCTGAGGACACCCCCGGACAGGGCCAAACAGGAAGGATATAACCCCACCCACTTTGCCAAAGCACAGCCCCCACACCACTAGAGGGATATCTTCAACCACCAACTTACCATCCTGAGACAAGGCCGAGTATAGCCCACAAAGATCTCCCCCACGGCACAACCCAAGGGGGGTGCGCCAACCCCTTGGGGGAGTTTCATCAGAGAGTCTCTGGTTAACTTCCCCAGTCATCACAATGTCCTTAGTGGTTGTTTGTGGTTGGAATGGATACTTCAGAGAACCTTTCGGAAATGTTCTCATAGTTTCGGAGGTTGTCTGTATTCTCGTACTAGACTTAGGTCATTTCTAGCTGCAGACTAGTAATTATACGTCTAAGATTTTCTCTTATTCTGTTGTGATTGATAGTCTCAGAGTTTAACCATTTCCACTCGTGTAGCCAAAACTACAGCGGTATGGCCTAATGGTCTATGGGATTGTAGCCATTCCAACCCGGCTTTCTATAACTTAATGTACATTTTGTAGGAAGTGGGTTTTATACTCTGTGGAAAAAGGGGCAGTTCTATGACGCCTGATGTAATGTCTGGGCTCACACGGGTGTAGCCACTGACTGACTAGCTAAAACTTTATAACTAAACAAGTATCTAATTTAGAAGGCCAACATGACATTACATCTTCTCACAAATATTTTCATATTCAATAATATATTTTACACAACATTCAGGGAGAAAACGAATAACTGAGAAATGTACACTTCCAAAGCTACCGTTATTCGGTGCTACCTTCCTATGAAACTCCCCCAAGGACATTCATGACACGTTGGTATCAACTATTAGTCTGTGTGAATTAACGGGGACTGAGCGAGAGCGGTGTAGAGCGTTGTTTGTGAGACAAGGGCAGATCCTGAAGGGGCCCTGTGCAAGGTCTTTTTACAATAGCGTCTGTAGACTCCGAATGGTTTGAGCTACAATGACGCTCTCTGACACTCACAACCTACACAAGAGTTGTTAGAAGGTAAAGGGTTCTTCTATATAGAAGATTATAGGAAATCCAAGGACATAGTGTCTATAATACTGTAATAAGCTCACATAGTTGCTGTCACAAACTCCAAACTCCACACAGTTGTCACTTACTAGTTGGATATTCATTTTCCATTGAGCAAATACTTCCTGTACTTACATCAGTCATATAAATTCATTTTTTTATCAGGTTTTTGCTTTGGCAGACCTTATTTTTTTATTGAAATTTGCCAATAAAACTCATGAATCCAACTATTTATGTCAAATTGGATTGTGGCTTATTTGTCCTGGTTGTCCTGAAAATACAGTTTAAAACAATTCATTGTGAGGCTAAATATAAGGGCTGAACTTGCAGATAAATGGAAGTCAGATAAATGAAAAAAAACGATTTTGGCAGGGGTTTTGGGACTGATATGGTTAATCACCCACAACTTGTATTTAGAATGACTGCCAAGCAGGGACGTTACTAGACATTCAGAACGTCCGGGGCTCAGCCCTGAAGACCCGGGGCTGACTCCGGGGCAATTAATATTAACCAAATGGATCGTGGTCAGTAAACTCATGGAATATGGCGTCAATAATAAAATATAAAAAATATATACTAGCAAGTACAAGTGCAAAACTATGATTGTAATTTTCCATTTAGAATTTTGGGGTGAAAACGTATTTAGCATTTTGTTGCAATGTTTTCATCAAACATGTCCAATATTTGATTGGCAATAATAAATAAAAAAACGTCATGTTGATGTTGGTCACATTACTGCTAACTAATGTCATGCTGTGTGCACTGTGCATTTCCAAAGTAATCCAAATGGTGACAGCCTAAACCACAAATTAATGTTTTGCATGAAAATAAATTATAGTTACGTGCAGTATAGCATGATTGGAATTTTAGTCTCCCATCCTTTGGATTATGTTGAAACTGCATACACTCGCATTAGAAGAAGGAATTAATTACACAAAAACAAATACACCCCCTCCAACACCCCTGTAGTAACAACACTTCACAATTTTACACACATGTACATACCAGCATATAATCCTTTCTCCAACTAAATATTCTAAATGTTTGCAATTTATATTACACAGTACTAGGATGTTAGTCCATCCATAAAGATTAGAAATGAAACCAAATGAAACTGTAGGTGCAAAAGTCTATGATTTTACTCTTTCCCAAGCATTTTAGTATGTTTATCTTTGTAAATTGTCATAAATTGTCATTCTCTCTTGGGTCAGTGGGTATGTAGACACCTTAAAGAACTGGAATGGTCAACACGGCCTGTATGATTGCCTTCAGTGATGGGAACATATCAGGGATTAACAATTTATACACACAGGACATCTTTATTTTTTTTGAGAGGTAAAGTTTAGCAAGGACTACTTCCTCTGGCTTGAGAGGAATATGCTTCTCTATGTTCTCCTGTGTTCTCGCTCTGTCCTGTCTGAAGTTCTGCGTTCCTGAATCTCCTATGTTATTACAGAGACGGCATAGTGTAGCAATATGGAGTATTCTGAACAGACAAACACACACAGAAACAATATACGTGCACACAGGCACACTATGAACAACGTGCAAATAATGTTTACCTGAATTGAGCTAAAGGTAAAATCTGGGATCATTTCTGTTCCTGAATGATATTAGCAGTTCACTCAATCTTAAACCTGATTGTCACGCCTTGGTCATTGTATTTTGTGTTTTCGTTATATATTTGTTAAGGCCAGGGTGTGACATGGGGATATTGTATTGTTCGTATTGGGGTTTGTAGTATTTTGGATCGCGGCTGATTAGGGGTGTTGTATAGGCTTGGCTGCCTGAGGCGGTTCTCAATCAGGTGATTCTCGTTGTCTCTGATTGGGAACCGTATTTTTGGTAGCCTGGTTTCGCTTTGTATTTCGTGGGTGATTGTTCCTGTCTCTGTGTAGTTTCACCAGATAGGCTGGAATAGGTTTCTCGTTCCGTTTGTTGTTTTGTATTTTGTAATAGTTATTTCATGTATCGCTTTCTTTATTAAAGACATGAGTAACCACCACGCTCCATTTCGGTCCGACTCTCTTTCTACAAACGAAGAACGAAGTTACAGAATCACCCACCACACACGGACCGAGCAGCGTGTTAACAGGCAGCGACAGCTTGAACAGCGAAGGGAGGACGTTATGGACAGCAGAGGCTGTCATGTTTTGTCATTTATTATCTTGTCTTGTCCCTGTGCTTCCCATTCTATTCGTTTCCCTCTGCTGGTCTTATTAGGTTCTTTCCCTCTTTCTATCCCTCTCTCTCCCCCTCCCTCTCTCACTCTCTCGCTCTCTCTTCTCTCTATCGTTCCGTTCCTGCTCCCAGCTGTTCCTATTCCCCTAATCAATCATTTAGTCTTCCCACACCTGTTCCCGATCCTTTCCCCTGATTAGAGTCCCTATTTCTTCCTTTGTGTTCCGTTCCTGTCCTGTCGGTTCCTTGTCTAGAATTCACCGTGCTGTGTTTGTGTATCGCCCTGTCGTGTCGTGTTTTCCTCAGATGCTGCGTGGTGAGCAGGTGTCTGAGTCTGTCTGGTTCAAGTGCCTTCCCGAGGCAACCTGCTGTTCACCTGCTGTTCAAGATCGAGTCTCCAGTTTGTCCTCGTCATTTCGAGTGAAAGTTGTGTTTTTTTGTTTGTAATTACTTTACTGGATTAAAGACTCTGTTTTCGCCAAGTCGCTTTTGGGTCCTCTTTCACCTGCATGACAGAAGGAACCGACCAAGGAATGGACCCAGCGACTTCAGACGCTCGTTACACTGCCGTCGAGATCCAAGGAGCCATGCTCGGCAGACACGAGCAAGAATTGTCTGCTGCTCGCCATGCCGTGGAGAACCTGGCCGCTCAGGTTTCCGACCTCTCTGGACAGTTCCAGAGTCTACGTCTCGTGCCACCTGTTACTTCCTGGCCTGCCGAGCCTCCAGAACCTAGGGTTAATAACCCACCTTGCTACTCCGGGCAGCCCACTGAGTGCCGCTCTTCTCACGCAGTGTGAGATTGTGTTCTCTCTCCAACCCAACACATACTCTAGAGAGAGAGCTCGGGTTGCTTACGTCATTTCACTCCTTACTGGCCGGGCTCGAGAATGGGGCACAGCTATCTGGGAGGCAAGGGCTGATTGCTCTAACAAGTTCCAGAACTTTAAAGAGGAGATGATTCGGGTTTTTGACCGTTCAGTTTTTGGTAGGGAGGCTTCTAGGGCCCTGGCTTCCTTATGCCAAGGTGAACGGTCCATAACGGATTATTCTATTGAGTTTCGCACTCTTGCTGCCTCTAGTGAGTGGAACGAGCCGGCGCTGCTCGCTCGTTTTCTGGAGGGACTCACGCAGTGGTTAAGGATGAGATTCTCTCCCGGGAGGTTCCTTCAGATGTGGACTCTTTGATTGCTCTCGCCATCCGCATAGAACGACGGGTAGATCTTCGTCACCGGGCTCGTGGAAGAGAGCTCGCATCAACGGTGTTTCCCTGCTCCGCATCGCAACCATCTCCCTCCTCTGGCTCAGAGTCTGAGCCCATGCAGCTGGGAGGGATTCGCATCTCGACTAAGGAGAGGGAACGGAGGATCACCAACCGCCTGTGCCTCTATTGCGGAGTTGCTGGACATTTTGTTAATTCATGTCCAGTAAAAGCCAGAGCTCATCTGTAAGCGGAGGGCTACAGGTGAGCGCAACTACTCAAGTCTCTCCATCAAAATCCTGTACTACTTTGTCGGTCCATCTACGCTGGACCGGTTCGGGTGCTACATGTAGTGCCTTGATAGACTCTGGGGCTGAGGGTTGTTTCATGGACGAAGCATGGGTTCGGAAACATGACATTCCTTTCAGAGAGTTAGAGAAGCCTACGCCCATGTTCGCCTTAGATGGTAGTCATCTTCCCAGTATCAGATTTGAGACACTACCTTTAACCCTCACAGTATCTGGTAACCACAGTGAGACTATTTCTTTTTTGATTTTTCGTTCACCTTTCACACCTGTTGTTTTGGGTCATCCCTGGCTAGTATGTCATAATCCTTCTATTAATTGGTCTTGTAATTCTATCCTATCCTGGAACGTATCTTGTCATGTGAAGTGCTTAATGTCTGCCATCCCTCCCATTTCTTCTGTCCCCACTTCTCAGGAGGAACCTGGCGATTTGACAGGAGTGCCGGAGGAATATCATGATCTGCGCACGGTCTTCAGTCGGTCCCGAGCCAACTCCCTTCCTCCTCACCGGTCGTATGATTGTAGTATTGATCTCCTTCCGGGGACCACTCCTCCTCGGGGTAGACTATACTCTCTGTCGGCTCCCGAACGTAAGGCTCTCGAGGATTATTTATCTGTGTCTCTTGACGCCGGTACCATAGTGCCTTCTTCCTCTCCGGCCGGGGCGGGGTTCTTTTTTGTTAAGAAGAAGGACGGTACTCTGCGCCCCTGCGTGGATTATCGAGGGCTGAATGACATAACGGTTAAGAATCGTTATCCGCTTCCCCTTATGTCATCAGCCTTCGAGATTCTGCAGGGAGCCAGGTGCTTTACTAAGTTGGACCTTCGTAACGCTTACCATCTCGTGCGCATCAGAGAGGGGGACGAGTGGAAAACGGCGTTTAACACTCCGTTAGGGCATTTTGAGTACCGGGTTCTGCCGTTTGGTCTCGCCAATGCGCCAGCTGTTTTTCAGGCATTAGTTAATGATGTTCTGAGAGACATGCTGAACATCTTTGTTTTTGTCTATCTTGACGATATCCTGATTTTTTCACCGTCACTCGAGATTCATGTTCAGCACGTTCGACGTGTTCTACAGCGCCTTTTAGAGAATTGTCTCTACGTAAAGGCTGAGAAGTGCTCTTTTCATGTCTCCTCCGTTACTTTTCTCGGTTCCGTTATTTCCGCTGAAGGCATTCAGATGGATTCCGCTAAAGTCCAAGCTGTCAGTGATTGGCCCGTTCCAAGGTCACGTGTCGAGTTGCAGCGCTTTTTTAGGTTTCGCTAATTTCTATCGGCGTTTCATTCGTAATTTCGGTCAAGTTGCTGCCCCTCTCACAGCTCTTACTTCTGTCAAGACGTGTTTTAAGTGGTCCGGTTCCGCCCAGGGAGCTTTTGATCTTCTAAAAGAACGTTTACGTCCGCTCCTATCCTCGTTACTCCTGACGTCACTAGACAATTCATTGTCGAGGTTGACGCTTCAGAGGTAGGCGTGGGAGCCATTCTATCCCAGCGCTTCCAGTCTGACGATAAGGTTCATCCTTGCGCTTATTTTTCTCATCGCCTGTCGCCATCTGAGCGCAACTATGATGTGGGTAACCGTGAACTGCTCGCCATCCGCTTAGCCCTAGGCGAATGGCGACAGTGGTTGGAGGGGGCGACCGTTCCTTTTGTCGTTTGGACAGACCATAAGAACCTTGAGTACATCCGTTCTGCCAAACGACTTAATGCCCGTCAAGCTCGTTGGGCGTTGTTTTTCGCTCGTTTCGAGTTTGTGATTTCTTACCGTCCGGGTAGCAAGAACACCAAGCCTGATGCCTTATCCCGTCTGTTTAGTTCTTCTGTGGCTTCTACTGATCCCGAGGGATTCTTCCTTATGGGCGTGTTGTCGGGTTAACAGTCTGGGGAATTGAAAGACAGGTTAAGCAAGCACTCACGCACACTGCGTCGCCGCGCGCTTGTCCTAGTAACCTCCTTTTCGTTCCTGTTTCCACTCGTCTGGCTGTTCTTCAGTGGGCTCACTCTGCCAAGTTAGCTGGTCATCCCGGTGTTCGAGGCACTCTTGCGTCTATTCGCCAGCGCTTTTGGTGGCCGACTCAGGAGCGTGACACGCGCCGTTTCGTGGCTGCTTGTTCGGACTGCGCGCAGACTAAGTCGGGTAACTCTCCTCCTGCCGGTCGTCTCAGACCGCTCCCCATTCCTTCTCGACCATGGTCTCACATCGCCCTAGACTTCATTACCGGTTTGCCTTTGTCTGCGGGGAAGACTGTGATTCTTACGGTTGTCGATAGGTTCTCTAAGGCGGCACATTTCATTCCCCTCGCTAAACTTCCTTCCGCTAAGGAGACGGCACAAATCATTATTGAGAATGTATTCAGAATTCATGGCCTCCCGTTAGACGCCGTTTCAGACAGTCTAACGGTCAAGCAGAGAGGGCCAATCAGACGATTGGTCGCATACTACGCAGCCTTTCTTTCAGAAACCCTGCGTCTTGGGCAGAACAGCTCCCCTGGGCAGAATACGCTCACAATTCGCTTCCTTCGTCTGCTACCGGGTTATCTCCGTTTCAGAGTAGTCTGGGTTACCAGCCTCCTCTGTTCTCATCCCAGCTTGCCGAGTCCAGCGTTCCCTCCGCTCAAGCGTTTGTCCAACGTTGTGAGCGCACCTGGAGGAGGGTGAGGTCTGCACTTTGCCGTTACAGGGCACAGACTGTGAGAGCCGCCAATAAACGCAGGATTAAGAGTCCAAGGTATTGTTGCGGCCAGAGAGTGTGGCTTTCCACTCGCAACCTTCCTCTTACGACAGCTTCTCGTAAGTTGACTCCGCGGTTCATTGGTCCGTTCCGTGTCTCCCAGGTCGTCAATCCTGTCGCTGTGCGACTTTCTTCTTCCGCGACATCTTCGTCGCGTCCATCCTGTCTTCCATGTCTCCTGTGTCAAGCCCTTTCTTCGCACCCCGTTCGTCTTCCCCCCCCTCCCGTCCTTGTCGAGAGCGCACCTATTTACAAGGTACATAAGATCATGGACATGCGTTCTCGGGGACGGGGTCACCAATACTTAGTGGATTGGGAGGGTTACGGTCCTGAGGAGAGGAGTTGGGTTCCGTCTCGGGACGTGCTGGACCGTTCACTCATTGATGATTTCCTCCGTTGCCGCCAGGATTCCTCCTCGAGTGCGCCAGGAGGCGCTCGGTGAGTGGGGGGTACTGTCATGTTTTGTCATTTATTATCTTGTCTTGTCCCTGTGCTTCCCATTCTATTCGTTTCCCTCTGCTGGTCTTATTAGGTTCTTTCCCTCTTTCTATCCCTCTCTCTCCCCTCCCTCTCTCACTCTCTCGCTCTCTCTTCTCTCTATCGTTCCGTTCCAGCTCCCAGCTGTTCCTATTCCCCTAATCAATCATTTAGTCTTCCCACACCTGTTCCCGATCCTTTCCCCTGATTAGAGTCCCTATTTCTTCCTTTGTGTTCCGTTCCTGTCCTGTCGGTTCCTTGTCTAGAATTCACCGTGCTGTGTTTGTGTATCGCCCTGTCGTGTCGTGTTTTCCTCAGATGCTGCGTGGTGAGCAGGTGTCTGAGTCTGTCTGGTTCAAGTGCCTTCCCGAGGCAACCTGCTGTTCACCTGCTGTTCAAGATCGAGTCTCCAGTTTGTCCTCGTCATTTCGAGTGAAAGTTGTGTTTTTTTGTTTGTAATTACTTTACTGGATTAAAGACTCTGTTTTCGCCAAGTCGCTTTTGGGTCCTCTTTCACCTGCATGACAGAGGCATGGAGTATATGACGTGGGAAGAAATCGACAGGTGGGCGGCCGACCCAGAGAGAGTGCAGAGTGCCCGCCTGGGATTCGCTGGAGCAATGCGAAGAGGGCTATAGGAGAATGGAGTCAAAAAGAAAGACACGGCGGCGCAGAGCGAAAACCGAAAATAACCCCCAAATATTTATTGGGAGAGGGCTCAGAGAGAGAGTGGCTGAGTCAGGATTCAGACCTGAGCCTACTCTCCCTGTTAATCGTGAAGAGCAGTTGCAGTGGGAGAGGCTGCACCACTTGGAGAATTGGACATGGGAGGAGGAACTGGACGGAAAAGGACCCTGGGCTGGCTCAGCCTGGTGAATATCGCCGCCCCAAGGAGGAAATAGAGGCGTAAAAGCTGAGAGGCGCTGGTATGAGGAGCCAGCATGGCGGCGCGGATGGAAGCGCGAAAAGCAGCCCAAAAAAATTATTGGGGGGGGGGCTTAATGGGAGTATGGCTATGCCAGGTAGGAGACCTGCGCAAACTCCCTGTGCTCACCGTTGGGCTAGAGAGGCCGGGCAGGCACCGTGTTATGCTATGGAGCGCACAGTGTTTCCAGTGCGGGTGCATAGCCCGGTGCGGCACATACGTATTGGCCGGGCTAAAGCACCAGTCCTCCGGTAGCAGCTCCCTGCACCAGGCTTCCTGTGCGTGTCCTCGATCCTGTAGCACCAGTTCCAGCACCACGCATCAGGCCTTCTGTGCGCCTCGCCTGTTCAGCACAGCCAGAGCCTTCCTTCCCTCCTGCACTGTCGGAGTCTCCCGCCTGTTCAGCGCTATCAGAGCCTTCCTCCTCTACAGCGCTGCCGGAGCCTCCTGCCTGTTCGGAGCAGCCTGAGCTGCCAGTCTGCAGGGAGCTGTCAGTCTGCAAGGTGCTGTCAGTCTGCATGAAGCAGCCAGAGCTGTCAGTCTGCAAAGAGCTGTCAGTCTGCAAAGAGCTGCCAGTCTGCAGGGTGCTGTCAGCCTGCATGGAGCAGTCAGAGCTGTCAGTCTGCATGACGCAGCCAGAGCTGTCAGTCTGCAAAGAGCTGCCAGTCTGCAAGGAGCTGCCAGTCTGCAAGGAGCTGTCAGTCTGCAAGGAGCTACCAGTCTGCAGGGTGCTGTCAGCCTGCATGGAGCAGTCAGAGCTGTCAGTCTGCATGAAGCAGCCAGAGCTGTCAGTCTGAAAAGAGCTGTCAGTCTGCAAAGAGCTGGCAGTCTGCAAGGAGCTGTCAGTCTACAAGGAGCTGTCAGCCTGCATGGAGCAGCCAGAGCTGTCAGTCTGCAAGGAGCTGTCAGTCTGCATAGATCAGCTAGATCCGCCAGTCAGCCATGATCTTCTAGATCTGCCAGTCAACCAGATTCTTCCAGATATGCCAGTCAACCAGTCTCTTCCAGATCTGCCAGTCAACCAGTCTCTTCCAGATCTGCCAGTCAACCAGTCTCTTCCAGATCTGCTAGTCAACCAGTCTCTTCCAGATCTGCCAGTCAACCAGTCTCTTCCAGATCTGCCAGTCAACCAGTATCTTCCAGATCTGCTAGTCAACCAGAATCTTCCAGATCCGCCAGCCAGCCAGGATCTACCGGAGCCTACTACCTGCCTGAGCTTCATCTCAGTACTGGGCTTCATCTCATTACTGGGCTTCATCTCAGTACTGGGCTTCCTCCCAGTACTGGGCTTCCCCCTCAGTTTCGAGCTGCCCCTCATTCCCGAGCTGCCCCTCAGTCCCGAGCTGCCCCTCAGTCCCGAGCTTCCCCTCTGTCCCGAGCTGCCCCTCAGTCCCGAGCTGCCCCTCAGTCACGAGCTGCTCCTCAGTTCTGTGGGGTTCTGGGTGAGGACTAGTAGGCCATGGTCGGCGGCGAGGGTGGACTATCCCAGGACGCGAAGGGGAGGAACTAGGACATTAATGGAGTGGGGGCCACGTCCTGAGCCGGAACCGCCACCATGGACAGACGCCCACCCGGACCCTCCCTATGGTTTTGAGGTGCGTCCTGGAGTCCGCACCTTGGGGGGGGGGGGGTTCTGTCACGCCTTGGTCATTGTATTTTGTGTTTTCGTTATATATTTGTTCAGGCCAGGGTGTGACATGGTGTTATTGTATTGTCCGTATTGGGGTTTGTAGTATTTGGGATCGCGGCTGATTAGGGGTGTTGTATAGGCTTGGCTGCCTGAGGCGGTTCTCAATCAGAGTCAGGTGATTCTCGTTGTCTCTGATTGGGAACCGTATTTAGGTAGCCTGGTTTCGCTTTGTATTTCGTGGGTGATTGTTCCTGTCTCTGTGTAGTTTCACCAGATAGGCTGTAATAGGTTTCTCGTTCCGTTTGTTGTTTTGTATTTTGTAATAGTTATTTCATGTATCGCTTTCTTTATTAAAGACATGAGTAACCACCACGCTGCATTTCGGTCCGACTCTCTTTCTACAAACGAAGAACGACGTTACACTGATTAACATTCAACTGTCTTACCATTCACTAACCACAATACCTTTGTTCTCTCTTTGTCGCTTTAGCAACAAAATCAAAATGCATGCAACCATGTGGCAAAACAGATGAGGTTGGCTTAGGTTGTTAACATGTAAGCTATATTTCATCTCCAATGTTTAATGAATACAAATACATTTGCACCATGACCACTTGTTGTAACAAATACATCATTACAGATGCTGGTTACCTAGCTAGTGAATTTTTTGGGCCATATTTGCATTGACACGGAATCAGTGAAAACACCTCAAAACAAGACATAGTATCAATAGCATGATGAAACATGCTGAAATAAGCCACTTATGGTTCCCCACATGACAGTGTCATTCTTGCTAGCAATCTGGCCATGCAGAATCACAACAGGCTCTTATGCCCCATGGAAGTGTTTGCTGGGTTGATGATGAAGCAGTACTGCTAGCTAGACTGGGTAGTCCCTCACGTTAGTTAGTTCGTTATTTAGCTTAACGTTATCTGTCAGTGCAGCTTTTGAGTAGAAATGTAAGTTACTCGAATCTGGCTTACTGTGAGGTCAATACCTCTGAATAACATCATCATGGGCGAACAAAATGTGCTCTAGTAATAGCAAGCTAACAAAGTTTACCTCCAGTTATCTTTCTCATATTTGCGCCACAGATAGAACAATGAGACAGATATTTCACTGGATTTTTGGATCTTGGTGGGGCAAAACAAAAAAGTGGAATGCATGCCAGCAAAGCCACTGCACAACACAACACTAAACAATACATTAATTGCACTATAACAGTGACAAACGGTGCCCACAAACTGTTAGGGCCTACATAAATCTGTCCCAACAGCAGTCCCAACATCTTACCACTGCTACACCCTGGTATCAGCAGAGCCTTGTCTGGCAGCGAAACAGTTCATTCAGCTTCATTTACTGCCTTTAAAAAAAACATAGCTGATATTGCTGACTTGCTTAAACAAATGTGGTTTCAAATGACAATCGAGATGTATAAACTAGAGGTTGACCAATTAATCGGAATGGCCGATAATTTAGGGCCGTATTTTTGGACACCGATTTGGACGATTTAAAAAATAAATACACCTTTATTTAACTAGGCAAGTCAGTTAAGAACACATTATTATTTTATTTTTTTCAATTACGGCCTAGGAAAGGTGGGTTAACTGCCTTGTTCAGGGGCAGAACGGCAGATTTTTACCTTGTCAGCTTGGGGATTCAATCTTGCAATCTTACAGTTAACTAGTCCAACGCGCTAACCACCTGCCTCTTATTGTACTCCACGAGAAGCCTGCCTGTTACGCGAATGCACTAAGAAGCCAAGGTAAGTTGCTTGCTAGCATTAAACTTATCTTATAAATTATAAATCAATCATAATCACTAGTTAACTACACATGGTTGATGATATTACTAGTTTATCTAGCATGTCCTGCGTGTCACTTCTCCTGCGTTCATTGCACGCACAGTCAGGGTATATGCAAAAGTTTGGGCTGCCTGGCTCGTTGCGAACTAATTTGCCAGAATTTGATGTAATTATGACATAATATTGAAGGTTGTGCAATGTAACAGGAATATTTAGACTTATGGATGCCATCCGTTAGATAAAATACAGAACGGTTCCATATTTCACTGAAAGAATAAACGTCTTGTTTTTGAGGTGATAGTTTCCGGTTTCGACCATATTAATGTATTTCTGTATGTTATTATGTTATAATTAAGTCTATGATTTGATAGAGCAGTCTGACTGAGCAATGGTAGGCAGCAGTAGGCTCTTAAGCATTTGTTCAAACAGCACTTTCGTGCATTTTGCCAGCAGGTCTTCAAGCATTAAGCTGTTTATGACTTCAAGCCTATCAACTCCCGACATTAGGCTGGTGTAACCGATGTGAAATGGCTAGCTAGTTAGGGGGGTGCGCGCTAATAGCGTTTCAAACGTCACTCCTTCGGCTTTTGTGGAGGGTGGCTGTTGTCGATGTGTTCCTGGTTCGAGCCCAGGTAGGGGCGAGGAGAGGGACGGAAGCTATACTGTTACACTGGCAATGCTAAAGTGCCTATAAGAACATCCAATAGTCAAAGGTATATGAAATACAGATCGTATAGAGAGAAATAGTCCTATAATTCCTATAATAACTACAACTTAAAACTTCTTACCTGGGAATATTGTTATTAGGAACCACCAGCTTTCATATGTTCTCATTCCTTCCTGAGCAAGGAACTGAAACGTTAGCTTTCTTACATAGCACATATTGCACTTCTACCTTCTTCTCCAACACTTTGTTTCTGCATTATTTAAACCAAATTGAACATGTTTCATTATTTATTTGAGGCTAAATGGATTTTTATTGATGTATTATATTACGTTAAAATTCATTCAGTATTGTTGTAATTGTCATTATTACAAATAAAATGGGGGAGAAAAATCGGGCAATTAATCGGTATCGGCTTTTTTTTTGGTCCTCCAATAATCGGTATCGGTATCGGCGTTGAAAAATCATAATCGGTCGACCTCTAGTATAAACTATGGCATAAGGGGACGACAAGCGTATAAGAGGCAATCCGTAATTTCGATTAAGACAATGAACGAGCTAGGACAGACTATAACTATTTGTTTAGCACTTTTGAAATGTACAGTGACAGAATTCAGAACATGGGCTGATGTTACTGTGCTCACCCTGTATACCAAGTTAGAAACATAGGATAAATAAAGGGGGCATATAAGCAGACAATGAAAGCTACAATATTCAATGATTGCATTTTTCTTAAACAGGTTATAGTCTACAGTAGAACAGTCAGAAGAGTAGACCAAATTATTAGGGTGAGGCACATGGGCTACTAACATTTTACTACACAACATACACTTAGTACCTTTCTTAGCTACAGTATAAATATCTCCCTGGCATATTACGTAATTTATGAAGGAGCATGCAATACATTTTTGGACTCCCATTGTTGTGATCAGCTCACTTGAACAGGAAGTTGGCTCAGCGGTCCTCTGAGTTGAGCGCAGCACAAATCATGGTTCATTGACAGCATGGCCAATGTTGAATGTTGATCATTATAAACTTGGAAAACAGCCCTTTAATCCCAGATTTGGGACCACACAGCCACCGTCACTGATTTCTTTCAAACTACTGATTGAATTAGCGATTTCCAACTTCTTGTGTAATGTCCAATGGCCGATGAGCACCGATTTGTTTTATCTAATATTTCTCTTCATAAAATAAGGATTAAAAATTATTTTCCAGTAGATTGTTGACTTGATTCATGATGGTGACTGCTAGCTAAGATTGTGAAAGTATGATGTTGACATGATCAGCCTTATCAAAGCTACTGTACATATAACGTGATTTAACGTATTTATCTGTGTCCGATGACCTTGAGCCTTCTTGGATGGGCACTTCTATGGCAGCAGCCGAAGGGCTAGAATTTTCAATGTCTCCTCTTACACTTGGCTGTGACCTAAAGTCCCCATGAGTGACAGAACACTGAGCCAATCACGGCGCAACACTCCGTATTTTCTGCTGGCTTGCCCCAACACCACAGAAAGCACTGAGCTAGGCTTTAACACATGCATTTTGGAGCTGCCTTAACTCAAGAAAACAAACAAAAAAGACCATGTTTGTATGCGGCTTTATTAACTCAATTGTTTCTATATATTATTTTTACATTATTTGCAAACTGATATGTGACACGTACACAAAGTCACACACCTTAGCCAAATTCCTGACATTTAATCCTAGTAAAAATTCCCTGTTTTAGGTCAGTTAGGATCACCACTTTATTTTAAGAATGTGAAATGTCAGAATAATAGAAGAGAGAATTATTTATTTCAGCTTTTATTTCTCACATCACATTCCCATTGGGTCAGAAGTTTACATACACTCAATTAGTACTTGGTAGCATTGCCTTTAAATTGTTTCACTTGGGTCAAATGTTTCGGGTAGCCTTCCACAAGCTTCCCACAATAAGTTGGGTGAATTTTGGTCCATTCCTTCTGACAGAGCTTGTGTAACTGTGTTAGGTTTGTAGGCCTCCTTGCTCGCACACGCTTTTTCAGTTCTGCCCACAAATTTTCTAATAGGATTGAGGTCAGGGCTTTCTGATGGCCACTCCAATACCTTGACTTTGTTGTCCTTATAAGCAATTTTGACGCAACTTTGGAAGTATGCTTGGGGTCATTGTCCATTTGGAAGACCCATTTGCGACCAAGCTTTAACTTCCTAACTGATGTCTTGAGATGTTGCTTCAATATATCCACAACATTTTCCTCCCTCACGATGCCATCTATATTTAAAGTGTACCAGTCCCTCTTGCAGAAAAACACCCCTACAACATGATGCTGCCTCCCCCGTGCTTCACGGTCGGGATGGTGTTCTTCGGCTTGCAAGCCTCCCCTTTTATCCTCCAAACATAATGATGGTCATTATGGCCAAACAGTTATATTTTTGTTTCATCGGACCAGAGGACATTTTTCCATAAAGTACAATCTTTGTCCCCATGTGCAATTGCAAACCGTAATCTGGCTTTTTCAATCTGGCTTTTTTATGGCGGTTTTGGAGTAGTGGCTTCTTCCTTGCTGAGTGGCCTTTCAGGTTACGTTTTACTGTGGATATAGATACTTTTGCACCTGTTTCCTCCAGCATCTTCACAAGGTCCTTTGCTGTTGTTCTGGGATTGATTTGCACTTTTCGCACCAAAGTACACTCTAGGAGACAGAACGCGTCCTGAGCGGTATGATGGCTGTGTGTTCCTATGGTGTTTATACTTGCGTACTATTGTTTGTACAGATGAACGTGGTACCTTCAGGCATTTGGAAATTGCTCCCAAGGATGAACCAGACTCTCCATTTTTCTCTAAGGTCTTGGCTGATTTCTTTTGATTTTCCCATGATGTCAAGCAAAGAGGCACTGAGTTTGAAGGTAGGCCTTGAAATACATCCATAGGTACATCTCCAATTGACTCAAATGATCTCAGTTAGCCGATCAGAAGCTTCTAACGCCATTACATAATTTTCTGGAATTTTCCAAGCTGTTTAAAGCCACAGTCAACTTAGTGTATGTAAACTTCTGACCAATTGTGATACAATGAATTGTAAGTGAAATAATCTGTATATAAACAATTGTTGGAAAAATGACTTGTGTCATGCACAAAGTAGAGGTCTTAAACGACTTGCCAAAACTATAGCTTGTTAACAAGAAATTTGTGGAGTGGTTGAAAAACGAGTTTTAATGACTCCAACCTAAGTGTATGTAAATTTCCGACTTCAACTGTATTAATGCCAAAATAACATGCAAAACAGGTAAGTCCCACCTGACCTGAATGACGGATCACCACTAGATCTAAGCATCATGAAACCTATAACACAGTAAATTCATATTACTTTGTGAAAATCCGTTTTTTGGGACCTAAGTTGCTTAGCATTTCCACTTATTCCTTCACAGACTCCATGAAATGAGGACCTCTTCCTGAACATTTGGTCATAAACATTTGTGCATGGTTTTCTAGAAACAATGGGTGGTTCAACTAACCCTTTGGCACGACTTACCCCACTCTCCCCTACAGTAAATGGTGAGGAGAGTGTCACGAATCTGGCCGAAGATGGTGCCTCTTCCTGTTCAGGCAGCGCTCGGCGGTCGTCGTCGCCGGCCTATTAGCTGCCATCGATTCCCTTTCCATTTGTTTCTGTTTATTGGGTACTGGGTACACCTGTTTTGAGTTAGTGTTTGTTGATAGGCTATTTAAGGGCACGAGGCTTGTGCGGGCTTGTTTTCTGTTATCAGGTGTATGAGTGTAGGACAGTTTAGTCCGTTGTATTTTTGGGACGGGTTGTTTCATGCGCCCTGGTGTTTTGCATGTCGAGCATCCACAGTCTATGGATTAAAATATCCACGAACTGAATTACCTGCTCTCTGCGCTTGACTCCTCCACTCACCATCATTAGAAGTTGTAACAGCGAGAAAGGGAGAGAGAGAAATGCAGAGGTAGAAAGTGAAACAGAGAGAGAAATGGAGACAGAGAGAGTAAGATAGCAGGGGAGAGACAGAATGAGAGAAGTAGAGAGAAAGAAAGAGAAAGAAGGGAGACAGAGAGGAGGAGAGAGAAAAAGCAGGGCAGGAAATGGTGGATAGCCCAGGTGTCACCCAGGGGGCAAACAGTGAATAAAAGTTGAGACCTGCTGGGTTCTGTGCAAACAGCCTATAGTCACCTGGCCTGAACCCCAGTCCTCCTTCACACACACACACAAACACACACACACACACACACAGACACAGGTTTCACAACCCTCGCCTCTGGCTCTGTAGTAGAAACTCACATGTACTGTATACCCTACTGAACTGTAGAAGGGAAGGAGGATGCGATGAGGGATTGAGGACAGAGGCATGGGGGGAAGTTGCCTCTGGGCTTTTTTGCACCTTATCACTCATGCAAGATGGAGTGTTACTCATGCCTAACCTGAGCATATTTTGTTTGTGTGTGTGTGTGTGTGTGTGTGTGTGTGTGTGTGTGTGTGTGTGTGTGTGTGTGTGTGTGTGTGTGTGTGTGTGTGTGTGTGTGTGTGTGTGTGTGTGTGTGTGTGTGTGTGTGTGTGTGTGTGTGTGTGTGTGTGTGTGTGTGTGTGTGTGTGTGTGTGTGTGTGTGTGTGTGTGTGTGTGTGTGTGTGTGTGTGTGTGTGTGTGTGTGTGTGTGTGTGTGCAATAAAGCATGAAGTATAGCACGAGTTTGACAAAAGCCACACAATACTGACCCAAACATCAGTATGGTAGATTTAGCAGCAAGAGCTATGCATGCTTCAAATGGTTAGCCCAGACTGCCACCTAGTGTGGGGACTGTAAATTAATTCAGCAGTCTATATCAGGACCAAGCTGAGCACCTTGGGGGATCGGGCTTTCAGCTCGACTGCCACCAGACTCTGGAACGTTCTGCCGGACCACCTGAAGGCACCACAGATGCTGGGCTCCCTTAAAATGGTCCTAAAGACCTTTCTCTTTAGGAAGGCTTTCAGTTGATAGCTGTGCACTTTGGTGTCCTTGTCCCTTGTAGCGTCAGCTGTGTTCTTTGTGACAGTTGCCTGTCTAGTTGTGTCCATTTATTTTTTATTGTATGCAAATTATTCGGTATAATTAAAAGCGCTTTACAAATGTATTACACTATTATATATAAAAACAATCTCCTCTCTATATTGTACGTTAGTCATGACATTCAAAAATAATACCACCCAAAAATGCTATTTCGTTTTTAATGGTAATGTATGTTTGGCATTAGCAAGGGTGGGCAATTCCAGTCCTCGAGGGCCTGATTGGTGTCACAGTTTTGCCCTAGCCCCAACTAACGCACCTGACTCCAATAATCACCTAATCATAATCTTCAGTTAAGAATGCAGTTTGATTAATCAGCTGTGTTTGCTAGGTATGGAGAAAAAGTGACAGCAGTCAGGCCCCCGAGGATTAGAGTTTCCCACCCCTGCATTAGAGTATACATGCAGGCTAGTTAGATAGTCGATTTAAAACACCAGCCTACATAATTCCAATGGCCATAAATTACAGTGCTATTATAGTGGTATATACTGTATTTACTAATGTGGTATATATATGGTATAAATGTACTAATGTTATATAAGGTTGTCTTTGTTGCTATGAGAAAACCCTGCTTGGCTTCGACTTCCCGTAACAGCAGCTAATAAATCTTTAGCAGTGAGTGTCTGAGAAGCTTGCATGCAGTTTTACATTATTCAGATTGTATTATCCACACATTCACATCAGAGCTGTAATCCTAGCCTCTAGCGTTTCCTTCATTCGTTGTAATTATATGTTTGTCAGGTGAGAATATATCCTGGTGCTAATAAAGCTAGCTTGAAGTGAGCAACTGACACCCCACATCCTCCTCTCGCTCTTTAACAGCTAACAAGATGTTGCTCAATAAACCTTTCTCAGTAGTTTTTTCTCCTATTAGGTCACCTCCCAAATGGCACCCTATTTCCTATGTAGAGCACTACTTCTGACCAGGGCCTATAAGGCTCTGGTCAAAATTAGTGCATTATGTAGGTAGGGAGTAGCATGCAATTTGGTGTGTAGGCTTATTGTCCCTTTCTCTCCTCAACTGACTTTCTCCTAAGCAATGATATATGGTTCAGGCTCTTGCCCCTTCCACCAAACCTAATAAAGCCATTTTTTTTCTACATGGAAAAAGTACAAAATAAAACAAGAAAATCAACTTCTACTTCAGGTGGCGGTAGCCCACTTCCAAAGATAAGTTGACACAATTTCTCTCTGAACAGTGTATTTATTGTATTGATATTGTTATGCAGGTGAATGAGGACCCAAAAGCGACTTAACAGAAACAGAGTTTATTCCAGTCTTAACAGAAAACGACTAATCCTGAATTCTTTCACAGGTAATGTCCAAACAGGAATAACAGAAATCCTCTAGTCTGTAGAGGGGAACAACAGGAGAAGCGGCCACAGACTGCAGGTCGCCTCGGGTAGGCGCAGGCCGTAGCTGATAGAGACAACTGCTCACTCGCAGCATCTGATGAAGGCAAAAACACGACGGAACAAGAACACAGCACAGCAAACATCAAACAAGGATCCGACAAGGACAGAAGCGGAAACAGAGGGAGAAATAGGGACTCTAATCAGAGGGCAAAATAGGGGACAGGTGTGAAAGAGTAAATGAGGTAGTTAGGAGAATGAGGAACAGCTGGGAGCAGGAACTGAACGATAGAGAGAGAGAGAGAGAGAGATAGAGAGAGGGAAAGAACCTAATAAGACCAGCAGGGAGAAACGAATAGAAGAGAAAGCACAGGGACAAGACATGACAATCTATGACAAAACATGACAGATATTGGGAGACAATACTTGGAGAAAGTATAAAGATCCATCATATTGTACAGTATATAGACCCTCGGTCATATTAGTTGGTTCATGTTGTTTTAACTTTAAACCCATGTGTGAGTTACTAATATTGTATGTGTTGATAATGTAGCTTTCACCTCGATTTTTAGTTAGAAACCCTGTTTTGACCAAGACATATTGAATGCATACAAGACATTAACAATAAATTATCAGAACACCACAATGATTAGGAGGAACAAACAGTGGTCTTTAGTTGTGACTGAGTTCAATCAAATCCTGTTTCTCCCTCCAGGCAAAGTGACTATGACTGACTTCTCTGCCTCCCAGGTGTGAAATAACATAATAAAAGG
Organism: Oncorhynchus gorbuscha; assembly: GCF_021184085.1. Classification (NCBI taxonomy): domain Eukaryota; kingdom Metazoa; phylum Chordata; class Actinopteri; order Salmoniformes; family Salmonidae; genus Oncorhynchus; species Oncorhynchus gorbuscha. Next base: position 38,208,812 of record NC_060179.1, read on the forward strand.
AGTCTGTGAGGAACATGTAAGTTGCTGCTTTGTGCGCAGTAGACTACTCTGCTCAGATACAGACAGACTTCTCTCTCTGCTCTCTCTAGTTTAGTACACAGTGTCTATGAGATACCTGCTTCTCTTTGAATTCCTCTTGCTGGCAACACTCACAATTGTCAATTTCATGGTTGATTAATTGTCATTACTGGGTGAGAGACAAAAAAGGAGAAATGCATTTATGGATAAAAATGGGGAGGAGCGAGACCTTCCCTGAAGAGTGATGTTTAGAAAGAGAAACATTAATTCAAAGGTGTTCCTTGGGTTGTTGGCGTTGCCCTTATTCTAGTCAGTGAGTCTATTTGTTACTGTTTATATTTTTTTGATATTGTGGAAATTGTGAGTGAGATGAAGTTGATTAAAGTCATCATTCTCTACTTAGCAATAAAGTTAGTAAGGGCTGGGCAGCAAACCATATTTTATATTTTTACTTAAGTTTGCTAAATGTAAAATTTGGTTTGTTAAATTTAACAAAAATATAATAACTGAGTGATGAAACTTTAAAAATTATGTCAATCATCCTTCCTTACCACCAGACATGTTTTTGGTACCCTTCCACAGATCTGTGCCTCGACACAATCCTGTCTCAGAGCTCGACAGACAAGTCCTTCAACCTCAAGGCTTGGTTTTTGCTCTGACATGCACTGTCAACTGTGGGACCTTATATAAACATGTGTGTGCCTTTACAAATCATGTCCAATCAATTGAATTTACCACAGGTGGACTCCAATCAAGTAGTAGAAACAGCTCAAGGATGATCAATGGAAATAGGATGCACTTGAGCTCAATTACGAGTCTCAAAGCAAAGGCTCTGAATACTTATGTAAATAAGGTATTTCGTTATTACATTTTTAAAAAATTTGCACAAAAATGATTTGATCCTTTTTAGAATAAGGCTGTAATTGAACAAAATGTGGAAGAAGTCAAGGGGTCTGAATACTTTCCGAAGGCCTTGTATAGAGAAACTAGTGGAGGCTGCTGAGGGAAGGACGGCTCACAATAATGGCAGGAACAGAGGAAATGGAATGGCATCAAACACATAGAGGCCATGGGTTTGTTATATTTAAAAACATTCCTCTTATTCTGCTCCAGCCATTACCACAAGCCTGTCCTTCCCAATTAAGGTACCACCAACCTTCTGTGATAGAGGTTAGTGGGAGATAAATTACAGTCATCATTTTCTCCTCCCTCTTCATTGAATTACATTGATATGAGTTTGTTCTGTCGTGGTTGTTAAGGAAACAAGTCGATTGTGTTCTTAACGTATTTCTAAAGTATTACAATCAGTCTACTGTATGTATTATTATGACTGTTGTCAAGCCAATGCTAAGGATCTTCCATGGTTTAATACCAAAACAATCGCATTAGTGCCAGCTGCACCTGTGATATTACATTGAATGTGGAGAGGTGACACAAAGGTCACAAAGTAACAGTACTATAGTAACAGGCTTTAGATTATTTATTTTTTATGTTGCATAGTTTGGATTACTTGTAAGGGCACCTTGATTAAGGGGAACATTGTCTCTATGACAGAATGTCAAAAGGGTTATGATTTATTCAATGGATTATATATTCTTTATTGAAAAACACTGCATGTTGATGATCTATTCACAAGGGTGATTTTGTTCATTTCAAGGGGAATCATTTGTAATTCAAAAGAACCAAAAGACCCCCTAGATAGATATATGTCTGCAGGGTTGTATTGTGAAGTCAATATAAAACCAGGTTTGGGGTCAATTTGGAATTTCTGGATTTAATTTGATTCAAACAATGATTTTGAATTGAATTTGAATTGGCCACACCCCACAACAAGCATAATTTGAATTGAATTTGAATTGAAGGCAGTAGAGTTTAATTCAAACCAATTCAACTGAGAAGTGAAACTTAACATTTTCATTATTAATTTGATAAATCTTTTATCAAAAGGATATGCCACCTATTAATGCAAAGAATACAAATATTATACCACTCAAATGTCAAACAGTATTTTTCTTTGTCGTGAGATGGGTTGATCCACGAAATAAGTGCCTTTTGCGTCCATTTGATATTTTAAGTAGAAATTGTGCACCAATATTACATTTAAAACGTGCCCTTTAAAACCTCTTAACGATTGGACCATTTTTGTTTTTCAATTTTCGCCTAAAATGACATACCCAAATCTAACTGCCTGCAGCTCAGGACTTGAAGCAAGGATATGCATATTCTTAATTTGAAAGGAAACACTTTGAAGTTTATGGAAATGTCAAATTAATGTAGGACAATATAACACATTAGATATGGTAAAAGATAACACAAAGAAAAAAACGTGTTTATATATAATTTCGTTCCTGTCATCTTTGAAATGCAAGAGAAAGGCCACAATGTATTATTCCAGTTCAGAAGCCATTTAGATTTTGGCCACTAGATGGCAGCGTTGTATGTGCAATGCTTTAGACTTATCTAATGAACCATTGCATTTCATTTCAAAATGTTGTATCAAGTCTGCCCAAATGTGCCTAATTGGTTAATTGATACATTTTCAAGTAACTGTGCACTCTCCTCGAGTAACTGTGCATGGTATTCTTTCACTGTAATAGCTCCTGTAAATTGGACAGTGCAGCTAGATTAACAAGAATGTAAGATGTAAGCTTTCTGCCCATATCAGATATGTCTATGTCCTGGTAAATGTTCTTGTTACTTACAACCTCATGCTAATCACATATGTACGTTAGCTCAACTGTCCCATTGGGGGGGGGGGGGGGGTCACTGATCCCAAAGAGGTTAGTATAGACCATGTGGAGAATTCAATGAATCATATTTTCTATATGAATAAAGGCTTGATAAAGTGCGAAAATTCAGCATTTTGACATATAGGAAGATTTTAACCGACTTAAAGATGGAATCCTCAGTAGTGGGAAACAGAGCCACTATCTGCCCCACAGTTGTTGTTGTTGAAAAGCTGAGGTGAGGAGCACTAGGGGAGCGTAGCGTAGTACACATGCTGCTGTTCTATTGTGTGCGCAATGATGTCCGAAGGAAAAACGTCTTTGTTGTTGTAATATTGCAAAACGACATTGTGATTTCAAGGATTCCAGCTTTAGCCCCAAAATGTTTTCACCGTCATTGTAAAGCCCTAGTTATTTTGTTGCGTTGACAAAGTCATTTCTGAAGATAATTTTTATTGTCAGCTCAGCAAAAAAAGAAAAGTCCTCTCACTGTCAACTGCGTTTATTTTCAGCAAACTTAACATGTGTAAATATTTGTATGAACATAAGATTCAACAACTGAGACTTAAACTGAACAAGTTCCACAGACATGTGACTAACAGAAATTAAATAATGTGTCCATAAAAAAGGGGGGGGGATCAAAATCAAAATTAACAGTCCGTATCTGGTGTGGCAATCAGCTGCATTAAGTACTGCAGTGTATCTCCTCCTCATGGACTGTACCAGATTTGCCAGTTCTTGCTGTGAGATGTTACCCCACTCTTCCACCAAGGCACCTGCAAGTTCCGTACTTTTTGTTCGGGAATGGCCCTAGCCCTCACCCTCCTATCCAACAGGTCCCTGACGTGCTCAATGGGATTGAGATCCGGGTTCTTCACTGGCCATGGCAGAACACTGACATTCCTGTCTTGCAGGAAATCACGCACAGAACGAGCAGTATGGCTGGTGGCATTGTCATGCTGGAGGGCCATGTCTGTAACGCACAGCACTGAGATTGCCTGCAATGACAACAAGCTCATTCCGATGATGCTGTGACACACCGCCCCAGACCATGACGTACCCTCCACCTCCAAATTGATCCCGCGCCAGAGTACAGACCTCGGTGTAACACTCATTCCTTCGACGATAAACGCGAATCCGACCATCACCCCTGGTGAGACAAAACCGTGGCTCGTCAGTGAAGAGCACTTTTTGCCAGTCCTGTCTGGTCCAGCGACGGTGGGTTTGTGCCCATAGGCGACATTGTTGCTGGTGATGTCTGTGACCTACCTTACAACAAGCCTACAAGCCCTCAGTCCATGCTCTCTCAGCCTATTGTGGACAGTCTGAGCACTGATGAAGGGATTGTGCGTTCCTGTGTACGCTGTGTAACTCGGGCAGTTTTGTTGACATCCTGTACCTGTCCCGCAGGTGTGATGTTCAGATCTACCGATCCTGTTCAGATGTTGTTACACGTGGTCTGCCACTGCAAGGACGATCAGCTCTCCGTCCTGTCTCCCTGTAGCACTGTCATTGCACTGACATTGCAATTTATTGCCCTGGCCACATCTGCAGTCCTCATGCCTCCTTGCAGCATGCCTAAGACACGTTTACGCAGATGAGCAGGGTGTCATGTTTGTCATTTATTATCATGTCTTGTCCCTGTGCTCCCCATTCTATTCGTTTCCCTCTGCTGGTCTTATTAGGTTCTTTCCCTCTTTCTATCCCTCTCTCTCCCCCTCCCTCTCTCACTCTCTCGCTCTCTCTTCTCTCTATCGTTCCGTTCCTGCTCCCAGCTGTTCCTATTCCCCTAATCATCATTTAGTCTTCCCACACCTGTTCCCGATCCTTTCCCCTGATTGGAGTCCCTATTTATTCCTTTGTGTTCCGTTCCTGTCCTGTCGGTTCCTTGTTTAGTATTCACCGTGCTGTGATTGTGTATCGCCCTGTCCTGTCGTGTTTTTGCCTTCATCAGATGCTGCGTGTGAGCAGGTGTCTCTGTCAGCTACGGCCTGCGCCTACCCGAAGCGACCTGCAGTCTGTGGCCGCTTCTCCTGTTATTCCCCTCTACAGACTAGAGGATTTCTGTTATTCCCTGTTTGGACTTGAATAAACTCTGTTTCTGTTAAGTCGCTTTTGGGTCCTCTTTCACCTGCATGACAGAAGGAACCGACCAAGGAATGGACCCAGCGACTTCAGACGCTCGTTACACTGCCGTCAAGATCCAAGGAGCCATGCTCGGCAGACACGAGCAGGAATTGTCTGCTGCTCGCCATGCCGTGGAGAACCTGGCCGCTCAGGTTTCCGACCTCTCTGGACAGTTCCAGAGTCTACGTCTCGTGCCACCTGTTACTTCCTGGCCTGCCGAGCCTCCAGAACCTAGGGTTAATAACCCACCTTGCTACTCCGGGCAGCCCACTGAGTGCCGCTCCTTTCTCACGCAGTGTGAGATTGTGTTCTCTCTCCAACCCAACACATACTCTAGAGAGAGAGCTCGGGTTGCTTACGTCATTTCACTCCTTACTGGCCGGGCTCGAGAATGGGGCACAGCTATCTGGGAGGCAAGGGCTGATTGCTCTAACAAGTTCCAGAACTTTAAAGAGGAGATGATTCGGGTTTTTGACCGTTCAGTTTTTGGTAGGGAGGCTTCTAGGGCCCTGGCTTCCTTATGCCAAGGTGAACGGTCCATAACGGATTATTCTATTGAGTTTCGCACTCTTGCTGCCTCTAGTGAGTGGAACGAGCCGGCGCTGCTCGCTCGTTTTCTGGAGGGACTCCACGCAGTGGTTAAGGATGAGATTCTCTCCCGGGAGGTTCCTTCAGATGTGGACTCTTTGATTGCTCTCGCCATCCGCATAGAACGACGGGTAGATCTTCGTCACCGGGCTCGTGGAAGAGAGCTCGCATCAACGGTGTTTCCCTGCTCCGCATCGCAACCATCTCCCTCCTCTGGCTTTGAGACTGAGCCCATGCAGCTGGGAGGGATTCGCATCTCGACTAAGGAGAGGGAACGGAGGATCACCAACCGCCTGTGCCTCTATTGCGGAGTTGCTGGACATTTTGTTAATTCATGTCCAGTAAGAGGCCAGAGCCCATCAGTAAGCGGAGGGCTACTGGTGAGCGCTACTACTCAGGTCTCTTCATCTAGATCTTGTACTACTATGTCGGTCCATCTACGCTGGACCGGTTCGGGTGCTACATGCAGTGCCTTGATTGACTCTGGGGCTGAGGGTTGTTTCATGGACGAAGCATGGGCTCGGAAACATAACATTCCTTTCAGACCGTTAGACAAGCCTACGCCCATGTTTGCCTTAGATGGTAGTCATCTTCCCAGTATCAAATTTGAGACACTACCTTTAACTCTCACAGTATCTGGTAACCACAGTGAGACTATTTCTTTTTTGATTTTTCGTTCACCGTTTACACCTGTTGTTTTGGGTCATCCCTGGCTAGTATGTCATAATCCTTCTATTAATTGGTCTAGTAATTCTATCCTATCCTGGAACGTTTCTTGTCATGTGAAGTGTTTAATGTCTGCCATCCCTCCCGTTTCTTCTGTCCCTACTTCTCAGGAGGAACCTGGCTATTTGACAGGAGTGCCGGAGGAATATCATGATCTGCGCACGGTCTTCAGTCGGTCCCGAGCCAACTCCCTTCCTCCTCACCGGTCGTATGATTGTAGTATTGATCTCCTTCCGGGGACCACCCCTCCTCGAGGTAGACTATACTCTCTGTCGGCTCCCGAACGTAAGGCTCTCGAGGATTATTTGTCTGTGTCTCTTGACGCCGGTACCATAGTGCCTTCTTCTTCTCCGGCCGGGCGGGGTTCTTTTTGTTAAGAAGAAGGACGGTACTCTGCACCCCTGCGTGGATTATCGAGGGCTGAATGACATAACGGTTAAGAATCGTTATCCGCTTCCCCTTATGTCATCAGCCTTCGAGATTCTGCAGGGAGCCAGGTGCTTTACTAAGTTGGACCTTCGTAACGCTTACCATCTCGTGCGCATCAGAGAGGGGGACGAGTGGAAAACGGCGTTTAACACTCCGTTAGGGCATTTTGAGTACCGGGTTCTGCCGTTCGGTCTCGCCAATGCGCCAGCTGTTTTTCAGGCATTAGTTAATGATGTTCTGAGAGACATGCTGAACATCTTTGTTTTTGTCTATCTTGACGATATCCTGATTTTTTCTCCGTCACTCGAGATTCATGTTCAGCACGTTCGACGTGTTCTACAGCGCCTTTTAGAGAATTGTCTCTACGTAAAGGCTGAGAAGTGCTCTTTTCATGTCTCCTCCGTTACTTTTCTCGGTTCCGTTATTTCCGCTGAAGGCATTCAGATGGATTCCGCTAAGGTCCAAGCTGTCAGTGATTGGCCCGTTCCAAGGTCACGTGTCGAGTTGCAGCGCTTTTTAGGTTTCGCTAATTTCTATCGGCGTTTCATTCGTAATTTCGGTCAAGTTGCTGCCCCTCTCACAGCTCTTACTTCTGTCAAGACGTGTTTTAAGTGGTCCGGTTCCGCCCAGGGAGCTTTTGATCTTCTAAAAGAACGTTTTACGTCCGCTCCTATCCTCGTTACTCCTGACGTCACTAGACAATTCATTGTCGAGGTTGACGCTTCAGAGGTAGGCGTGGGAGCCATTCTATCCCAGCGCTTCCAGTCTGACGATAAGGTTCATCCTTGCGCTTATTTTTCTCATCGCCTGTCGCCATCTGAGCGCAACTATGATGTGGGTAACCGTGAACTGCTCGCCATCCGCTTAGCCCTAGGCGAATGGCGACAGTGGTTGGAGGGGGCGACCGTTCCTTTTGTCGTTTGGACAGACCATAAGAACCTTGAGTACATCCGTTCTGCCAAACGACTTAATGCCCGTCAAGCTCGTTGGGCGTTGTTTTTCGCTCGTTTCGAGTTTGTGATTTCTTACCGTCCGGGTAGCAAGAACACCAAGCCTGATGCCTTATCCCGTCTGTTTAGTTCTTCTGTGGCTTCTACTGATCCCGAGGGGATTCTTCCTTATGGGCGTGTTGTCGGGTTAACAGTCTGGGGAATTGAAAGACAGGTTAAGCAAGCACTCACGCACACTGCGTCGCCGCGCGCTTGTCCTAGTAACCTCCTTTTCGTTCCTGTTTCCACTCGTCTGGCTGTTCTTCAGTGGGCTCACTCTGCCAAGTTAGCTGGTCATCCCGGTGTTCGAGGCACTCTTGCGTCTATTCGCCAGCGCTTTTGGTGGCCGACTCAGGAGCGTGACACGCGCCGTTTCGTGGCTGCTTGTTCGGACTGCGCGCAGACTAAGTCGGGTAACTCTCCTCCTGCCGGTCGTCTCAGACCGCTCCCCATTCCTTCTCGACCATGGTCTCACATCGCCTTAGACTTCATTACCGGTCTGCCTTTGTCTGCGGGGAAGACTGTGATTCTTACGGTTGTCGATAGGTTCTCTAAGGCGGCACATTTCATTCCCCTCGCTAAACTTCCTTCCGCTAAGGAGACGGCACAAATCATTATTGAGAATGTATTCAGAATTCATGGCCTCCCGTTAGACGCCGTTTCAGACAGAGGTCCGCAATTCACGTCACAGTTTTGGAGGGAGTTCTGTCGTTTGATTGGTGCGTCCGTCAGTCTCTCTTCCGGGTTTCATCCCCAGTCTAACGGTCAAGCAGAGAGGGCCAATCAGACGATTGGTCGCATACTACGCAGCCTTTCTTTCAGAAACCCTGCGTCTTGGGCAGAACAGCTCCCCTGGGCAGAATACGCTCACAATTCGCTTCCTTCGTCTGCTACCGGGTTATCTCCGTTTCAGAGTAGTCTGGGTTACCAGCCTCCTCTGTTCTCATCCCAGCTTGCCGAGTCCAGCGTTCCCTCCGCTCAAGCGTTTGTCCAACGTTGTGAGCGCACCTGGAGGAGGGTGAGGTCTGCACTTTGCCGTTACAGGGCACAGACGGTGAGAGCCGCCAATAAACGCAGGATTAAGAGTCCAAGGTATTGTTGCGGCCAGAGAGTGTGGCTTTCCACTCGCAACCTTCCTCTTACGACTCGTAAGTTGACTCCGCGGTTCATTGGTCCGTTCCGTGTCTCCCAGGTCGTCAATCCTGTCGCTGTGGGACTGCTTCTTCCGCGACATCTTCGTCGCGTCCATCCTGTCTTCCATGTCTCCTGTGTTAAGCCCTTTCTTCGCACCCCCGTTCGTCTTCCCTCCCCCCCCTCCCGTCCTTGTCGAGAGCGCACCTATTTACAAGGTACATAAGATCATGGACATGCGTTCTCGGGGACGGGGTCACCAATACTTAGTGGATTGGGAGGGTTACGGTCCTGAGGAGAGGAGTTGGGTTCCGTCTCGGGACGTGCTGGACCGTTCACTCATCGATGATTTCCTCCGTTGCCGCCAGGATTCCTCCTCGAGTGCGCCAGGAGGCGCTCGGTGAGTGGGGGGGGTACTGTCATGTTTGTCATTTATTATCATGTCTTGTCCCTGTGCTCCCCATTCTATTCGTTTCCCTCTGCTGGTCTTATTAGGTTCTTTCCCTCTTTCTATCCCTCTCTCTCCCCCTCCCTCTCTCACTCTCTCGCTCTCTCTTCTCTCTATCGTTCCGTTCCTGCTCCCAGCTGTTCCTATTCCCCTAATCATCATTTAGTCTTCCCACACCTGTTCCCGATCCTTTCCCCTGATTGGAGTCCCTATTTATTCCTTTGTGTTCCGTTCCTGTCCTGTCGGTTCCTTGTTTAGTATTCACCGTGCTGTGATTGTGTATCGCCCTGTCCTGTCGTGTTTTTGCCTTCATCAGATGCTGCGTGTGAGCAGGTGTCTCTGTCAGCTACGGCCTGCGCCTACCCGAAGCGACCTGCAGTCTGTGGCCGCTTCTCCTGTTATTCCCCTCTACAGACTAGAGGATTTCTGTTATTCCCTGTTTGGACTTGAATAAACTCTGTTTCTGTTAAGTCGCTTTTGGGTCCTCTTTCACCTGCATGACACAGGGACCCTGGGAATCTTTCTTTTGGTGTTTTTCAGAGTCAGTAGAAAGGCCTCTTTAGTATCCTAAGTTTCCATAACTCTGACCTTAATTGCCTACCATCTGTAAGCTGTTAGTGTCTTAATGGCCATTCCACAGGTGCATGTTCATTAATTGTTTATGGTTCATTGAACAAGCATGAGAAACAGTGTTTAAACCCTTTACAATGAAGATCTGTGAAGTTTGAAAGATCTGTGTCTTTGAAGGACAGTGTCCTGAAAAAGAGACATTTATTTTTTTGCTGAGTTTGTCATTAGTGATTAATTTACCTCTGTCCCTCATTTTAAGGTCAACCCTTTTACATTAACTGAACTTTAATTTTAATATGGTGGAACTATTCCTTTTAAATCTATTTTTTTAAAGTACATCTAATAGTCAAATCATGTTGGCTCTCTTCATTTGCGAGCCTCTTAGAGGTGGATCCTTCATCTCGCCACCCAGTCCCTCCGCCATCCCTGGGTGGTCACCATGGCAGCAAGCTCCTCCTCCATGACCAACCTGCACCGCTCCATCTCCCAGAACCTCTGGCGAAGGGTGTTTCGGGCCTCAGTCCCCTCATCGTCCCAATGGCCCAGCAGCATGAGCTCCAGGGCTAGTCACAGTTGATTTCAATCTACGGGAGAGAGAGCTGCTGGAGAGGAACCAGACCCAGAGACCCACCACCCAGAACTAGAGACAACAGCCAGGGAATCTGGGAATTATGGCAGTCTCTGAAGCCCACCTCCCAGCCCCAGAAGCCCCCTGGGCAGGTTCAGCCAGAGGGCTCCTCCTCCCCCACCAACACCACCCGGCCAGGGCTGCTCTGCCAAAGACCCAGTCAGAGTAACATCAGCAGCACAACAGCTGTTCAGGCTAAGTCTTCTGTCTTACTGCTGCAGACATTGGAGTGTCTCCATCCCCAGTCTGAATCATAGGCTTTATCCCAAACGGCACCCTATTCCCTATTAAGTGCACCACTTTTAACCAGAGGGGGTGCCATTTGGGACGCAGATCTAGTCTCCAGCTGTGTCTGTGGGTCAGGCTGAGGCCTTAGCCTGTTCTGTCGCTGCCACTCTGTCTTAGTTACAGACCCATGCTCAGCTAGAACACTTTGATCCCTCTATGGCTCATTCAACACCTGCCTGCTCACACACCACAGACTGATATGAGGGTCAGAGGCTTTTTCTAAGACTTAACCCTCTCCAACCAACCCCAATAGAGATGATCAGACTTTGTCTTAAAAAAATAGGCAAAACATCAGATTGTTTTTCAGGTGTAGTATAAATGAAACTTTAGTACAGGCCTTATGTTCCTCCAGGAACGAAAAGGATGAAGGCTTAACAGACAGTGATATCTCTTGACACACCCTGCTCTGTGATAATGTAATAAGCTATCATAAATATTTAAATTGAGTACCTGAAAAATGTTATTTCAAATCAAAACAGTTCAAGGAGTAGGCTAAAGGGAGAGGAAAACAAAAAGAAAATCAAAGTTTGAAAGTGCATTAAAATGCAAATTGGATGGGAAGAAAAATTGCCAGTAAAGCTCCATTTCATCTGGCATTACCACAAATTACATTCATGATATGTTGTTTTGCATTAATATTGATGATTATTTTTTTCAGTTGAGATTACTTGGATTGCATCCAAAATGGCATCCTATTCCTGCACTACTTTCGACCAGAGCCCTAAATGGGCCTACTAAAGTAGTGCACTATTAAGGGAATAGGGTTTAGGGACAGCCCTGCTGTCTAGCTCACCTTGCTATTTTCCACTGTGGAGAGGAAAATGTACAGAGGACATTGGGTCCTTATCACTGACGCTGGTCCCAAATGGAGTCAGATGTAACTGATAGCCTATTTGTGTGGAAAGACCTCTCTCTACGCCATTAATTGGCTGTAAATATAAATATTAAATGTAATCTTTCTGACACCTGTATGTTTGTTTTCCACCCCCTTCCCCTTCCTCCAATTCTGACCTAAGGTGAAATATCACTCCAATAGGTTAATGCAACAAAAGTGTTTAATCAAATTAATATTTTATATAATTCTACGTCATCATGTTTTGATGTCATATAATGTTCTGTTTTATTTGTCCACAAGGTGACACTAGAGGGTAAGAACCCTGTGGCAGTGGGTGAATGAATGCATCAAAATAAATTATGAGAGTAAATAATGTTAATTTTTACATTGCCCACTTGAATAATTTCTGAGAATGAGTACATTTTTCTTGAGTTGGTGGCAACACGTCCATCATTAAGCTTTATACTTGGGATTGACAACAATTATGGCACTCTTGTAGATCGGGTTGTCACCTTGCAATGGAACAGAGGAAGAACAATATCAGTAGGTCTACATACGATTCCCAATGATTTATCTCATCACAATCCTAATTCAGACAGTGAAGAGACAAACATAACTACTGTACTGTACTGTATATTCTCCACAAGTAAGTTCCCTTGAGTCTGGTGAGACACGTGTCCTGATACGGGAAAGCCAAACCCTGTCTGTGTCCCAAATGGCACCCAATTCCCTATATAGTGCACTTCTTTTGACCAGGTTCCATAGTGTCAAAGGTGAGCCAGAGCACCCGCACCCTGTCCCAGGTCATCGCTCCCAGTTCTTTATGGAAGTGGGTGAACTCCATCCAGTCGTGGCTGGGAGGTAAATAGTTCCCAGAACAGTAGAGAGACCACATCCAGGACCATCATGGAGCCAGACACCACTGCAGTCACCAGAACCACATTAGAACCTGACGGGCACTCCGTGAGGAAGAGAACAATGTCAAAGTTTAAAGCCACAATCTGCCATTTCAACATCCTGACTTTTCCATTATGAATAAACATTGGGTTGTATGTCAATAATTCAAATGGCCTTTAAAACAGCAGGAATATGACAGAGTGTGGTTTATTAGAGGGGTAATCTGGGATTCAAACAGCAACAAACTGGTTACCCACCACTCTTTTGGTAAACAACTGAGGATTGGAGCTGGAGAAATGTAGACACTTTCAAATGACTGACCATTCATGAGATTAAAATGATTATTATAATTTTTTGACCAAAAAATGGTTCCTATATACAGCAGCTTAATGGTTGAGTGAATGTGGGCAGCGCCCCATCTCTGTCTGGCCAGATACAGGAAATTAACTAAGCACCCGTCTGTGTCCCTCTCATTACACCTGTGGAAGCCATATCCAACAATGGGTATGCAAACCAGGTATTGAAAAAGTTAGGTCTGAAGAGTTGGTTAGTAGACTGACAGGCCCAGCCAATCAGGTTGATGTGGTTTAAGCATTTTTGTGGACTTTTTTTAACACAGGGTGGGGACTTTTTGCCAAAATTAGAGTACACCCACTTCTCCAGGCACCACTACACAACTGCATAGGGCCGATAGAAAGACACCAGTCACAGACAGTATGATGTTAAAGCATAAGCATTCACTCGGACATAATAAGTCAGTAGGTCCCAATCATAAGAATACAAAAACACAACCATTAAGCATTTCCTGATGGAAATATACAACCATTACTTCCCATTGCAAAAAGCATTTCACGTTTAATATACAAAATAAATGTTGACCTAAAGTTGAAATTTTGTATTTAATTTTATTTATTTTATTTAACCTTTATTTAACCAGGTAGGCAAGTTGAGAACAAGTTCCCATTTACAATTGCGACCAGGCCAAGATAAAGCAAATGTAACAATGTTTCACACAAGTAAGTAATTTTAAAGAGTTAGTGAGCTGCAATAAAAAATACAGTTCCACTCACCATGCTCTGCAGTTGTACATTTGGTTTGCTAATTTAGTAGTTAGTTATCTAGCTAAGTGTCTAGCTTCTTGCAAAATCAAGCTTCTCTTGGTAACAGCAGAGAATCCCCTCCTGGATCAAGAGCCTTGTTGTATATCATTTGCTTTGTGCGTGCAGCACATTTTTGAGTTACATACAGTGCCTTGCGAAAGTATTCAGCCCCCTTGAACTTTGCGACCTTTTGCCACATTTCAGGCTTCAAACATAAAAATATAAAACTGTATTTTTTTGTAAAGAATCAACAACAAGTGGGACACAATCATGAAGTGGAAGGACATTTATTGGATATTTCAAACTTTTTTAAGAAATCAAAAACTGAAAAATTGGGCGTGCAAAATTATTCAGCCCCTTTACTTTCAGTGCAGCAAACTCTCTCCAGAAGTTCAGTGAGGATCTCTGAATGATCCAATGTTGACCTAAATGACTAATGATGATAAATACAAACCACCTGTGTGTAATCAAGTCTCCGTATAAATGCACCTGCACTGTGATAGTCTCAGAGGTCCGTTAAAAGCGCAGAGAGCATCATGAAGAACAAGGAACACACCAGGCAGGTCCGAGATACTGTTGTGAAGAAGTTTAAAGCCAGATTTGGATACAAAAAGATTTCCCAAGCTTTAAACATCCCAAGGAGCACTGTGCAAGCGATAATATTGAAATGGAAGGAGTATCAGACCACTGCAAATCTACCAAGACCTGGCCGTCCCTCTAAACTTTCAGCTCATACAAGGACAAGACTGATAAGAGATGCAGCCAAGAGGCCCATGATCACTCTGGATGAACTGCAGAGATCTACAGCTGAGGTGGGAGACTCTGTCCATAGGACAACAATCAGTCGTATATTGCACAAATCTGGCCTTTATGGAAGAGTGGCAAGAAGAAAGCCATTTCTTAAAGATATCCATAAAAAGTGTTGTTTAAAGTTTGCCACAAGCCACCTGGGAGACACACCAAACATGTGGAAGAAGGTGCTCTGGTCAGATGAAACCAAAATTGAACTTTTTGGCAACAATGCAAAACATTATGTTTGGCGTAAAAGCAACACAGTTCATCACCCTGAACACACCATCCCCACTGTCAAACATGGTGGTGGCAGCATCATGGTTTGGGCCTGCTTTTCTTCAGCAGGGACAGGGAGATGGTTAAAATTGATGGGAAGATGGATGGAGCCAAATACAGGACCATTCTGGAAGAAAACCTGATGGAGTCTGCAAAAGACCTGAGACTGGGACGGAGATTTGTCTTCCAACAAGACAATGATCCAAAACATAAAGCAAAATCTACAATGGAATGGTTCAAAAATAAACATATCCAGGTGTTAGAATGGCCATGTCAAAGTCCAGACCTGAATCCAATCGAGAATCTGTGGAAAGAACTGAAAACTGCTGTTCACAAATGCTCTCCATCCAACCTCACTGAGCTCGAGCTGTTTTGCAAGGAGGAATGGGAAAAAATGTCAGTCTCTCGATGTGCAAAACTGGTAGAGACATACCCCAAGCGACTTACAGCTGTAATCACAGCAAAAGGTGGCGCTACAAAGTATTAACTTAAGGGGGCTGAATAATTTTGCACGCCCAATTTTTACGTTTTGGATTTGTTAAAAAAGTTTGAAATATCCAATAAATGTCATTCCACTTCATGATTGTGTCCCACTTGTTGTTGATTCTTCACAAAACATACAGTTTTATATCTTTATGTTTGAAGCCTGAAATGTACCAAAAGGTTGCAAAGTTCAAGGGGGCGAATACTTTCGCAAGGCACTGTATATAACTTTAGGAGCTGGGATGTCTGTCCAACAAGTAGTTTATGTCAAATAGTTTATGCGCTCTTTAGCATTTAGCTAGCATTCGCTATGGGACTTTACATGTACTTTTTAGTATTGCTAACATTCGGATTACAACGTTCCAAGACGACCAGCAGGGTCAAATAATAATAATCACAGTGGTTGTAGAGGGTGCAACAGGTCAGCACCTCAGGAGTAAATGTCAGAGTTAGAGACGGCAGGTGCAGTAGAGCGCGAGAGTCGAAAAGAGCAGGTCCGGTGAACAGGTCAGGGTTCCATAGCCGCAGCAGAAGTTGAAACTGGAGCAGCAGCACGACCAGGTCGACTGTTGTATTCTACTGCTTTAAATGGGCAGGTCAAGACAAGGGGCGCTATTTAACTGTGTAAATAGTGCCCCTTGTCTTGACCTGCCCATGTAAAGCAGTAGAACTGTTATAATCTCCACACGGCACAGCCAGAAGAGGACTGGCCACCCCTCCGAGCCTGGTTCCTCTCAAGGTTTCTTCCTAGGTTCCTGCATTTCTGGGGAGTTTTTCCTAGACACTGTGTTTCTACATCTGCATTGCTTGCTGTTTGGAGTTTTAGTCTGGGTTTCTGTATGGCACTTTGTGACATCGGCTGGTGTAAAAAGGGCTTTATAAATACATTTGATTGATTGATTGATTGATTGATTGATTGATTGATTGATTGATTGATTGATTGATTGATTAAACAGTATGTCAGATGTCAGAAAGAGAGCACAGACCTATCTCCACATGGTAAGCCCCGGTACTGGTCATAGTGGAAGTCACTGCACTCACAGAACTGCCCATAGTAAGCATGCAGGGTGGGATTTCTGTGGCTTTTATGGAACACACACTTTCCTGAAACACCTTGCCCACTGCACTCTTCTGAGGTGTTGTCATGGCGACAAAGGTGTCTCCCATCTTTCTTCATGCTCGGCTTTACTTTCTCACACAACGCTCTGACATGCCACACAGCTTTCCTATCCCTCTGACATGGACAGTCACATATGGTATTCAGCATAGTCTCCACCTCCTCACTGTAGCCCTGGGGCTTGATGACCACCCGGGACTATCCCGTACTGGTGCCAGACCCACTGAGGGGCAGTGATGATTACGTAAAAATTCACATCAAGCATCCAGGCTCCCCTCTGTTGAGTCCAGTTTTCCTGAGATTGGCTGTCCCCCCCATCAGCTCAATGAAAAGGCTTATATTGGCCGTGAGACCCAGGAGGTCGTGGTAAGTGAAAGGAAGAACTACCCTACGCCTTGACCTCTTTCTCCCCTCTCTCTCCAGATTACATCCTGCAACTAGTGGTCTGGCTGACCTACAAGCTGGTCGCTCGACCGCATCCCCTCCTCCAGGCCATCTCTGGACATTCTCCCATTCCTCACTTTCCTCATCGCTGACCACTGGCTGCATCCCCTCGGACTTCAAAATGGCCCAAGTTGCTCCCCTCCTCAATAAACCAACACTCAACTTATCTGACATCATCCCTTCTTTATTTTCTTTCCAAAACACTTGAGTGTGCTGTCTCTGATTAACTTTCTCGTTATCTCTCACAGAATGATCTTCTTGACCCAAGACGGGTAACTCAACCGAGACTGCTCTTCTTTGTTTCACGGGGGTTCTCTGCAATGACAAAGCTGACTCTCTCTCTCCTCTGTTCTCATCCTCCTAGATCTATCCACTGCATTCGACATCGTAAACAATCAGATCCACCCTCTCAGGGCTGGGCGTCTTGGGCCCTGCATATTCTTGGATTGCATCCTACCTGGCAGACCGATTCTACCAGGTGACTTGGAGAGGATCTGTGTCTGCACCACGTACTCTCACAAGTCTAGGTCCAAAAGGCTTCTTAACAGCTTCTACCCAAGTCATAAGACTACTGAAAAGCTAACCAAATGGCTACTCAGACTATTTGCATTGACCCCCTTCCCTTTTTACGCTGCTGCTACTCTCTTTTTATGATCTATACATCGGCACTTTACCTCTACCTACATGTACATATTACCTCAATTACCTTGCAGAGCGCCAAATTCAAACTACAGGAATATAAATATTCAACATTCACGAAAATATAAGTGTCATACATCAAAATAAAGCTTAATTTCTTGTTAATCCAGCTGCTGT
Source organism: Oncorhynchus gorbuscha (assembly GCF_021184085.1). NCBI lineage: Eukaryota > Metazoa > Chordata > Actinopteri > Salmoniformes > Salmonidae > Oncorhynchus > Oncorhynchus gorbuscha. Next base: position 38,226,240 of record NC_060179.1, read on the forward strand.
GTTAGATTTCAAAAAGGCTTTACGGCGAAAGCATACCATGCGATTATCTGAGGACAGCGCCAGGAACACAAAACCATACAAACATTTTCCAGCCAAGTAGGGGAGTAACAAAAGTCAGAAATAGCTATAAAATTAATCAATTACCTTTACATTTGATTACAATTACCTTTGATGATCTTCATATGATCTTCAAGATCAACCTCGAAAAAATGTAACTGCTCTTCCTCCTGTGGAAGGCCTTCTCACTCAGACCTATCCATCACAGCTGATAGCTACACAGTGTCACTCTCCCAGAGTGCAAAGAACCTTGGCGTGACCCTGGACAACACCCTGTCATTCTCTGCAAACATCAGTGACCTACGGAACAGCAAGAGGAACTGTCCCTCCCTACCTTCAGGTTATGCTCAAACATCCCAACCCGAGCACTACATTCTGCCACCTCAGGTCTCTTGGCCCTCCCACCCCTATGGGAGGGCAGCTGCCGCTCAGCCCAGTCCAAGCTCTTCTTTGTCCTGGCACCCCGATGTTGGAACCAGCTTCCCCAAGAAGCTAGAACAGCAGAGTCCCTGCCCAACTTCCGAAAATATCTGAAACCATAAATCTTCAAACAGTATCTTAAATAATCCTCCTCCTCACCTTGACCCCTCCTTCTATCGCTGACTCTACTGATAGCTACGTTATTGAGGCTGTGATATGTGGTTGTCCTACCTAGCTATCTTAAGATGCATGCTGTATGTCACTCTGTATAAGGATGTCTGCTAAATGACTAAAATGTCCATGTAAAATGGAAGGAAGCAGAGCCAGGGCTCAGTCCTTTTGCATGGGTTCTGGAGCATCCCCTCTGTGGTACTATTTTGTGTCTTGTCCACAAATGCTCCAAAGCCTTCAGGGAAGTAATGCAAAATACTGTTTAGCAGTAATGAATCCACAAATCTGGGCCAATCAGTACGGCCAGGCAGGCAGCCAGGCAAGCAAGCAGGCAGGCACGCACACACGCACATACCCATTTTGTAGTCGCTGGTGGTGTTCCTCATCTCCTCCATCAGGTGTGTCCCCAGCCTCTTGACATTGGGTAGGTCATCCTCCATGAAGAAGCAGAGGTCCATGGAGGTACAGGTCTATGGGGTAGTCCCCCACGTGCTTGAACTTTAACTCAAAAGTCTGTACTAAGAGGTAACCACTCACCTATGCTGACATATTGGGGGGGATACCTAGTCAGTTGTACAGCTGTTTTCCTTCAACTGAAATATGTCTTCCGCATTTAACCCAACCCCTCTGAATCAGAGAGGTGTGGGGGACTGCCTTAATTGACATCCACATCTTCAGCGCCTGGGGAACAGTGCTTTGCTGAGGCGCAGAACGACAGATTTTTACCTCGAGGGATTCAATCGAGCAACCTTTCAGTTACTGGTCCAGTGCTCTAACCACCAGGCTACCTGCAGCCCCACAGTGCCAGTCAAAAGTTTGGAGACATTCAAGGGTTTTTCTTTATTTTTACTATTTTCTACCATCGTGGAATTATTCTAATCAAAAGGAGATACTTTTAGATTTCTTCAAAACAATACAACTTTATTATTTAATTACTGCAGTAAGGAGCTTGTCAACGAGCCTCCTGTAGGTAATTCGTTGAGAGCCCCAGCAAGCGGATATGAGCCACAGCATGTTATAGCAAAGTCCATGACAAACAACAGATGTATGGAAAGGGTCACAAGATTGCTAATAATTCACTGCAAACAGTATATGCTGTAAATTCCGTTTCTCATTTTGGGAGAGACCAGGGTCTGGCCCTGGAGCCATCTCCCCCTGGTACCCCAGTACAGAAACATTAATGCATGCTATGGAATGCAGTCTTGTTAGGCTTATCACCCAAAGCCAACGTAAATCTTCTGTCAGTGTTAAATCTCCCAAAGGTCCACTTTCAGTCCACACAGACACAATAGAGTTATAAGAACACTCTATTATGTTGCATAAAACAACCATTTGATGCAATTACAGTATTACATAATCTTGCAATTTTCTCCACCATACTGCATTGTAGAATAATAGTGAAGATATCAAAACTATGAAATAACACATATGGAATCATGTAGTAACCAAGAAAGTGTTAAACAAATCCAAATATATTTTAGATTTTATATTGTTCAAAGTAGCCACCCTTTGCCTTGATGACAGCTTTGCATGCTATTGGCGTTATTTCAATCTTCCAGAGATTTGAGACTGGGACTGAGGTTCACCTTCCAGAACGACAATGACCCTAAGCTTACTGCTAAAGCAACACTCAAGTGGTTTAAGGGGAAACATTTAAATGTCTTGGAATGGCCTAGTCAAAGCCCAGACCTCAATCCAATTGAAAATCTGTGGTATGACTTAAAGATTGCTGTACACCAGCGGAACCCATCCAACTTGAAGGAGCTGGAGCAGTTTTGCCTTGAAGAATGGGCAAAATTCCCATCGGCTAGATGTGCCAAGCTTATAGAGACATACCCCAAAAGACTTGCAGCTGTAATTGCTGCAAAAGGTGTCTCTACAAAGTATTGACTTTGGGGGGGGGGGGAGTTATGCACGCTCAAGTTTCTAGTTTTTTTGTCTTATTTCTTGTTTGTTTCACAATAAAAAATATGTTGCATCTTCAAAGATGCATCTTCAAAGTGGTATGCATGTTGCTTAAATCAAATTATTTTAATTACTTTCTTAAGCCGCTGTATATATGTCACTCCCTTTGGTTTCTTCCCCAGTCGTCATGTTTCCTGTTTCTGTTCCTGTGTCATCTCTAAGTGTTGCTTGTGTTTCTTATGTTGTATTATATTTTGTTTATTTATCAAAACACTCACTCCCTGAACTGCTTCCTGACTCTCAGCGCACATCGTTACAGAATGACGATTTAACAAAGACAAGCATCAGGGAGTGTTTTTTTTTGTGTGTTGGGGGTGATGTCCGGTGTTGGAGTCGAAGCTACCTGGGAGGCCTCAGCCGGTTTGTAGGCTCCCATGCCTCAGCGGGTTCGATAGGCTCCCATGCCGAAGCTGGGTGAACATGTTCCCGTGACTCAGCCGAGGCAACCAGGGAGGTCTCAGCCGGCTCATCAGGTTCACTCCTCTGCCAGTTAGTCAGGTTTCTGTGCCTCTGCGGAGGCGAACTGTCCGCTCCGGGACACTGTTACATATGCTCTCTCTCTGGCGCTCTAAGTCGTCATCCTCCCATGCCTCAGCCAGATCGACAGGCTCCCTCCCGCACCTTAGCAGAGGTGACCGGTCTGCTCCCGATCCCTGGGATCGTCATCTTGGTCGGCGTCCTGCGACTGGTCACCAGGCTGCTGGTTAGGGCGCACACCTGTCACCAGCGTTAGGCGCATAATGACACTCACCTGGACTCCATCACCTCCTTGATTACCTGCCCTATATATGTGTTGGTGGAATTTATATGAATGTCTAGAATAATCCACCCTGAAGCCGTATAATCGTATGAGTATGAAATTGATTAGAATTAGTGATACATCAGAGAGAGTGTATTTTGTTACAAAATTCAGCACTGAAGCAGAGAACATTAAAAGAATCATTAAAAATAATTGGGGAATCATCCAAAGTGATATGCTACTATGCCAAGTTGTTCCTGAGCCACCAGTAATAAGATTTAAGAGATGTCCTACCCTAAATGACAAATTAGTCCACAGTTAAACTTGGCTTGACCACAAACCCAAGGGCTCCTTTAAATGTAAACATTGCAACCATTGCAGTAATATTGCACAGAATAAGTATTTTGTTGACATAGCTTCCAAAATGGAGTATTACGTCAAGCATTTCATTAACTGTAAAACCACTCATGTCATCTATAGATTGGAATGTCCACAGTGCAAGGTGTTCTACATTGGACGGACAAAGAGACACCTTCAAGACCGCTTAGCGAACACAAGTACGCCATATGGGTAGGCAATGAAGACTACCCCATGGCAAGGCACTACAAGTCCCTACACCATGGCAACCCTGCCTCCCTACAAGCTATGGGCATTGATCATATTCCGGCCTCTATTAGAAAAGGGGACCGTCTTAAACGGTTAAACCAAAGGGAAAGTTTTGGGATTTACAAACTACAGGCCACTAAATACCCTTGTTTAAATGAAGATATGGATTTCTCACCCTTCCTGTAAGGTTGTGATGGGTCCATTTGCTGTCATCCAGTGAACATTTAGCCTAATTTGCCCTTAGACTGTTGTTGTTCATGTTTTGCTGTGTTCTAGTGTACTATGCAATATATTGCTTTCTTATTCTTGACACTTCTCCCAGTCATATTTAAGGTTAGAACTACCTTTCAGTCTTCTGATACTTGGAGCTTGGAGTTGTATTTTTAAGATAACTTAGCTACAGTATTTCACCTTTTAATGTGTATAGTATTTTTTGTACTCCCTGACGAAGGCCATGCAGCCGAAACACATCGGTTTAAAAAAAACGTTGTTTCTATTGAACATACCATACTAATAAAGGCATTTTAATTAATTACATGAAGAGTGCCTTGGTCCTCCTTTCTTTTTGATGTCTATAAACCTTATTTGAATAACAGACAGACTCTGAGCAAGATTCTGGCGCCACTGACAGTACTTCCCAGTCTCCCTATCTTGAGGGAGGAGGGGGAGTAAGTCTCACAGAATCCCCTAATCTTTGTCGGCTGGGTAGCAGGACATTCTGTGCGTATGTTAGTGTGAATATGTGTGCGTATGTTTGTGTGAATGGGTGTGCGTGAAAAGACAATAGCACAATAGAACAATAGAGCAGCGCTCTCTGTCACACCCTGACCATAGTTTGCTTTGTATGTTTCTATGTTTTGGTTGGTCAGGGGGTGATCTGAGTGGGCATTCTATGTTGTGTCTAGCTTGTCTGTTTCTGTGTTTGGCCTGATATGGTTCTCAATCAGAGGCAGGTGTTAGTCATTGTCTATGATTGGGAACCATATTGTTTGGTGTTGGGTTTTGTGGGTGATTGTTTCCTGTCTTTGTGAAAATGTATCCCCATTCCCCAATCAAATACCTTCATCGATACCACAAATGAAAATAAGAAAAATGCAGATTTTTACTCCAATCTGGCAACACTCATAAAATCTGACAAAAACAAGCATAGAAAACAGCATTGACATTACTACAAAATAAAAAATAAAACATGAGGCTCCTCTTACAAGTATTTCTGTGACAACTTGGTTGATCATCAATATTGGGTTGTTAACGTGTTTTTTAAAATATATAAATAAATGTGTGAGACAAAAAAAGGCAGTGTAGAACACCATTGCCCGAAATGCATTGCTCCAATAACTTTCAAAATATTGTTCTGAAGTTTGCTCCCCCAAAATGTATAGTAGCACAAAAAATGTGTGTATTTTCCTATGAATTAAGTCACAAATTATATATATATTTTTCACACAAATGCGCACAAAAACGCAAGAAATCTGCTAAAATACTTTTTGCAAATATTTACATAAATTAAGTGTGAGATTGTGTTGGCATTGTATATTCTCATGTCCCCCATAGCCACAGGAGATAGGGGTGGTCAGGGTGCTGCAGCAATCACCCAAAATAGATAGTAGACAATATTAAAATATTTGCACGGAGAAAAGCACCAGGAATGTACAGCATTCTATTTAACATTTTGGGACAAAGTAGCACTCATATTTACAGAAATGACAACCCACATGTCACTGAATTCAGTGTCCTCTAGTTTCATTTATCAAACAGTTACTTGAGTTATATTAAAAACAGGAAAATCTGGAGTGCCCTGCTGATTACAGACCCATAAGTTTAATAATTTGTGACAAAATAATAAGTCTCTTTAGAAATAGAATGGCAAAAGTCTTACCAGACTTGATACATATCAATGAAACAGGATTTATTAAAAATAGACACTTACAAATACAAGAACATGTTTCAGTTTAATATGATATGCTAAAGAACTAGATATAGATCTTTCAATAATAACCGTTGATGCCGAAATTATGTCTTGAATGACCTTTTCTTGTCAGAAGGTGGGTGTAGCTGGTGCATGAAGTCAGGCGCAGGAGAGCAGAATGAGTGAGCAATGTACTTTCTCAAAATAAAGGCACAAGGTAACAATACACCTCACCAACAAAAAACGGTAATCAATTACGCACGGGTGAAAACGGTACCCGTCGAAAACCAGCCAATAACGTACCAAAAGAAACAATCACGCACAAAAACATGGGGGAAACAGAGGGTTAAATAAATGAACATGTAATTGGGGAATGAAACCAGGTGTGTAGAAAACAAAGACAAAACAAATGGAAAATGAAAGGTGGATCAGTGATGGCTAGAGACCGGTGACATCGACCGCTGAACGCCGCCCGAACAAGGAGAGGGATCGACTTCGGCGGAAGTCATGACTTTTCTATTTAAAACTTTGGAAGCTTTCAACTTTCCAGCTAAAATAATACATTTAGTAAAAATGCTATATAAATGTTGATGTTAAAATGTTAAATGCTATATAAATGTTATAATATATTATTTAATGAAACTGCTTTAGAAAGTGGCACAGGACAGGAATGTCATCTCTCCCCCCTCCTGTTTGCACTGGCAATTGAACCGCCTGCGTAAAGAATTAGACAGGACCCAAATGTAACAGGTATCAGTATTGGTAAACATTCATATAAACTAAACTTATTTGCAGATACATTTTTATTTTTAACCTTTATTTAACTAGGCAAGTCAGTTAAGAACAAATTCTTATTTATAATGACAGCCTACCGGGGAACAATGGGTTAACTGCCTTGCTCAGGGGCAGGAAGCCATATTTTTACCTTGTCAGCTCAGGGATTCAATCAAGCAACCTTTCGGTTACTAACCCAATGCTCTAACAACTAGGCTACCTGCTGCCCCAAAATCTCCTGATATACCTGAACAATATTGAAAACTCACTGCCTCTCTTGCTAAAAATATTTTCAGAATACTGTAAAGTCTTAGGATATAAGGGCCTCCCGAGTGGCGCAGTGGTCTAAGGCACTGCATCGCAGGGCTAGCTGTGCCACTACGGACTCTGGGTTTGAGTCCAGGCTCTGTCGCAGCCGTCCGCGACCAGGAGACCGGGGAGGTGCACAATTGGCCTAGCGTCATCTGGGTTAGGCCGACATTGTCCCATCGCACACTAGTGACTCTTGTGGTGGGCCGGGTGCATTGCATGCTGACACGGTAGCCAGGTGTACGGTGTTTCCTCCAACACATTGGTGCGGCTGGCTTCCGGGTTAAGTGGGCATTGTGTCAAGAAGCAGTGCGACTTGGTTGGGTTGTGTTACAGAGGACGCACGGCTCTTGACCTTCGCCTCTCCCTAGTTCGTACTGGAGTTGCAGCAATGAGAAGACTGTAACTACCAATTGAGGAGAAAAAGGGATAAAAAAATCTCAGGATATACAATTTACTGGAAAAAAAATAAATATTGGGCAACAGGAAAAATAAAAGTAATAACTCATGATCTACAGCAGTTGTTTAAGTGGACCACAAAAAAATATCAAGTACTTAGGATGCTTAATAAGTGACAACAAACAACAAACATGTAAAGATAACTTTACTCAACAATATGAAAGCAGATCTAATTAAATGGAACAATCTTCCCATAAATCTTACAGGTAAAATAAACCTCTTCAGAATAGCTTGGCTCCCAAAGTTTTTATATTCATTATCGGTAATACCAATTACCACACTGAAGATATTCTTTAAAAAAGTACACCAGAGCAATCTTGAAATAATTATATTTGAGAACAGTCTAGGAGAGATGATTGTGGCTGAGACAGGTCAATGGGTTGTAATGGAGAGACTAAACTGTGTCCCAAATGGTATGTAAGAAATAGAAATAGGGAGCCATTTGGGACACAGTTTAGTCTCTCCTTTACAAACCCATTGACCTGTCTCAGCCACAATCATCTCTCCTAGACTGTTCTCACTGTAAACCACAGGGCAGTGCTAAAGAGGGATCTCTTTGTGATCACATGACACAGAATTTTTACAGTAAATTTCTCATAAACATTTGTATAAACCCAGATGGCTGCTGAAGACATTGCTGAGAATGTGAAATTACTCACTATGTTCTACCCTCCCTCTGTGACACGATGCAAACATCTAGCTAGCACAGAACTCTGTGACATGCAAAGTTTTTACAGTCAAGAGGAGGTTTATTTCTAGATAATTCCATATGCTTCCTCCGACTCTCCCTCTCTCTCATCTGTGTCTGATGGGCAATATGGGCTGCAGCATTAACCCATCCCAGAAGCAGATGAAAGCAGGATGGTTCTTTACACAAAAAAAAGCTGTGAAGGAAAGGTAGAAAGGGGGTGGGGTAGGAATTAGCAAAACACTCCTTTACCTTGAGTGGGGAAGGAAAATGTTGCATCTCATTGCAACAATGTATTTCATATGGAATATTGTCACTGTGTCTGTCTGCCTGGTAAATGAATGTGTCTACACTATTGCTCCAGCAATACATTTCCACACTAAATTCATATTATCAGGTCAGATTAAATGTTCCATGTATATTGTCTGGCTGCAGGGAATTTACATCAAATGAGCCATACGTGTACACAATTCAGTTTTAGTACAATACATTTACACATTTCAGTCTTACCATTGGCCTTCATCAATAATTAATGGAGTAGAAGTAGAATATAATATTAATCTAGTTCAGTAATGTTTTTACTAGGTCCACTGGAGTAAACTAACAGTGAGCTCATCGTCGCCACAGGTGATTGGTGCCACTCAAACTGTCCAATCACAAACCGTCTGTTTGACAATACAAATTTTGGCTTGGTCAGCTGAGCTATAATCTTTTTGGACATATTTTTCGCAACAGCTATGATATGCCTTCAAGTTCTGATGTCGGACAGCAAAATATTGATTCAACACACAATTTACAATGACAACCGAGAGAAATGTGTAGCTATGTTCTAAATACTGCATAGTGTTTGTGGATTGCTGAGCTAAAGCTAGCAACTAATAATGCGGACGGTTTCCTATGGCTAACGTTAGCTGGGATATTCGACTCATGTCGACCAGAGTTGTCATCGTCCTCCCTGGTGGTTTCTCTGGTAAGTTCATTTTCTAGTATGGGGTTTGTCTCTCTTAGACTATCTATACTAGAATAAATATTGTAATGTACATTTGACAAGTTTTTGAATGTAGCTAGCCAAAGAAAAGGAAGACATTGGCTAATGTTAGCAAGCTAATGACGTTGGCTACGACGCCCATGTCTTAAATCACAACTCTCGTTTTTAAAAACGCTGGTGTAAAATTAACTTGGATATCAAATGGCCTTCCCCACAATCTAGCCTGCTAGATACTCACATTTCTTATTCATCTATACATTTGTAACGTTATTTAACTTAGCTGTTAACATTAACTGTTCTCGTTCTTGAAAAAAACGAACGTTAGCGAACTAAGTTAGCCCCGCAACATCTGCCTGGACTGTGTGACCAAACATTCGCTAAGGTCAAGAATTGAAAAGCTGTTATTAACTCGACAAGTTGGCTCGCTAACTTACCTAGCCAGTCAACTAGCTAACGGCGCTAGTTACCTACTTTTTTTTATAACTGCAAATTATTCGACATCCGTAACTAAGTCAAGTGACCACCAAGCAAATCTTGCTAACGTACGATATTGTTGTACCATTTTGTGTCTCTGAACACTGCATTCTCTACCAGAAAGTTGGTTGGCCCTCTTTGAAGTCACGTAGGTTGATACCTCTGTGTATATATAGTTTAGCAATGTATGTGGACACGCCTTCAAATTAGTACATTCGGATATTTCAGCCACACCGGTTGCTGACAGGTGTATAGAATTGTGCACACCGCCATGAATTCTCCATAGACAAACATTGGCAGTAGAATGGCCTTACTGAAGACCAAACATTGGTCATTCAGTGACTTCCAACGTGGCACCTTCATAGGATTCCTTCTTTCCAACAAGTCAGTTCCTAAAATATTCTGCCCTACTAGAGCTCCCCCCCCCCCCGTCGACTGTAAGTGTTGTTATTGTGAAGTAGAAACGTCTAGGAGCAACAATGGCTCAGCCACAAAGTGGTAGACCACACAAGCTCACAGAACAGGACTGCCGAGTGCTGTAGCGCGTAAAAGTAGTCTGTCCTCGGTTGCAACACTCGCTTCCGAGTACCAAGCTGTCTCTGGATGCAACGTCAGAACAAGAACTGTTCGTTGAGAGCATCATGAAATTGGTTTCCATATCCGAGCAGCCGCGCACAAGACTAAGATCAACACGTTCTCTGGAGTGATGAATCACGCGTCACCATCTGGCAGTCCGACAGACTAATCTGGGTTTGGTGGATGCCAGGAGAACTTTACATTCCCCAATGCATGCATAGTCCCAGCTGTAAAGTTTGGTGCATCATTTTTTTCCGGAGCTTTTTTTAATGGTTCGGACTTGGCCCCTAAGTTCCAGTGAAGGGAATTCTTAACCTTACAGTGTACAATGACATTCTAGATGATTCTGTGTTTCCAGCTTTGTGGCAACAGTTTGGGGAAGACCCTTTTCTGTTTCAGCATGAAAATGCCCCCCGTGCACAAGTGTGGTCCATTACAGAAATGGTTTGTTGAGATCGGTGTGGAAGAACTTGACTGTCCGGCACAGATCCTTGACCCCATCGAACACCTTTGGGATGAATTGAAATGCCTACTTTGAGTCAGGCCTAATCGCCGACACCCGTGCCCGACTTCACTAATGCTCTTGTGGCTGAATGGAAGCAAGTTCCCGCAGTAATGTTCCAACATTGAGTGTGGGGGGGTTGTTATAGCAGCAAAGGGGGACTCTATTATATTAAGGCCCATGATTTTTGAATGAGAGTTTTGACAAGCATGTTTCAACATACTTTTGGTCATTTAGTGTGTTTTCATTTATAAAGCCCTTTTACAAAAAGTCCCACTGTACCTAACATCTCTACTAAACTTTTGGACATACGAGTAACACACGTGGTCTCGGGTATCTATCGAAATCTTGATATTCCAGTTGTCTCTACTGAGTTAAGTAAATCAGCTTTTTGTTCCACAACTAAGGTCCAAGAAAACCATCTTAAATGTTCTTACATTTGATGTTTTAGTACCTTAAAGGCAATTCAGAAAGCTAATAGAGGATCTTATTACTGATGAATGTGTTTGTATTTTATGACAGTGTTTGTCTTTCTGCATGCATTTTATATTTTGTGTGTATCTTTTGTAATTGATGTAATTCAGGGCCCATCTGTAAGAGACCTTGGTATCAGTATGACTCCCTGAACCTTTATTTTAAATAAAAAATAACTAGCTAGCTACTAGCTGAAACGTTTAATACTTTTGATTCTACTTATCTATCAAAAAAATTGTACTTTGTAAACAACAGGTGTAGACTAACAGCGAAATGTTTACTTACCGGTTCTTTTCCAACAATGCAGAGTTGTACAATGCAGAAATGTATACACTCACTACTGTAAGTCGCTCTGAATAAGAGCATCTGCTAAAGGACAAAAAAAGTTAAGAAATGTTTTAATAGTGACAGTGAATAACGACTAAAAATAACCACAAATATGGTTCGTTTTTCAGGGGGACTGATTATTTTCCACCCCACTTTAGCTGAGATGGGTAGAAAAGTTCTCTCTACATGCCAATATGTATAAATCTATTACAATGTATTGCATTGGAGGCTATGGAGGGGTTGGAGATAGGGATATGTATGACACTGTCCCCTTCAAACTACACATATTTGGTTGGTAGAGACCCCACTGAGTATTTCCCACCCAATTTGAGCTACAAGCCAATATGTATTCTATGTACAGTCTATAGTGTAATGCATTGGGGGCTATGGGGGTGGAGTGAAAAGCCAGCAGCAGGCTGTGCAACAGTACCCTTCAAAAACAAACAATATTTGTTGAGTAGAGACTAGTGTTGTCACGATGCCAACATTTTACTTATGATACCAGGTGAAGTATTGCGATACCACGGGGGGAAATTCAGTGGTCTCGTGTCCTGTTCGCCTTGTTCCCGTTTTCTAAACGTAATGCTCATGTGCTACACATCTGGCACTGATATTTATACTTCTACTCAATACAACACATTAACTTCATACTGTTAACTGTGTAATATATTGAACAAAAATGTAAATGCAACATGTAACGTGTTAGTCCCATGTTTTATGAACTGAAATAAAAGTTCCCAGAAATTTTCCATATGCACAAAAAGCTTATTTCTCTCATGTTGTACAGAAATGAGTTTATATCCCTGTTAGTGAGCATTTCTACTTTGCCAAGATAATCCATCCACCTGAAAGGTGTTGCATATAAATACGCTGATTAAACAGCATGATCGTTACGCAGGTGCACCCTGTGTTGGGGACAAAACAAGGCCACTCTAAAATGTGCAGTTTTGTCACACAACACACTGCCACAGATGTTTTGAGGGAGTGTGCTATTGATGTGCTGACTGCAGGCATGTCCACCAGAGCTGTTGCCAGAGAAGTTATTGTTAATTTCTCTACCACAAGCTGCCTCCAATGTCATTTGAGAGAATTTGGCAGTATGTTCAACCGGCCTCACATCTGCAGGCCATGTGTAACCACGCAAGCTCAGGACCTCCACATCCGGCTTCTTCACCTGCGGGATCGTCTGAGACCAGTCATCTGGACAGCTGATGGAACTGAGGAGTATTTCTGTCTGCAATAAAGCCTTTTGTTGGGGAAACTAATTCTGAATGGCTGGGCCTGTCTCGCCAGTGGGTGCGTCCCTGCCCAGTTATGTGAAATCGATAGGTTAGTGCCTAATTAATTTATTTCAATTGACTAAAATCCTTATGTGAACTGAAATTGTTGCATTTTATTCTAGTTCAGTATGGAATACTACATAGAATGGCTACTTTGCTAATATTTGCCGAGGCCTACCTGTGATTTGTTTGGAGGAAGGAATATATATGATGATTTGCATGTCACTGTGGCAGTAGGGGGAAAACACTGCATGAAACCTACTCTAAAGTTAACACACACTCCCTAAATCACACACGCTGTCTCCCTTTCTCTTAAACACACACACATGCCGAGATCCGGCACCGACAGAGATGGCCGCCTCGCTATGCACTCTTATTTTTTTAACGTATTATTTCTTACACTGTTACCCCAGGAAATCTTAAGTCTTATTACATACAGCCGGGTGGAACTATAAGAGCAACGTCAACTACCGTAATTTCCGGATTATAAGCCGCTACTTTATTCCCAAACTTTGAACCTCGCTGTTTATACAATGACGCGGCTAATTTATGGATTTTTCCCGCTTTCACAAGAATCATGCCGCCAAAAAGCTGAGCATCGTCACATAATGTGACGTAAATCGAGTGTGCTCAAACTTCCCATCATTCTGATTACGGTAGTAATTTTGTCACCCTCATCATGGCAAAGACACGGAGAAATGCATATGATGCAGCTTTCAAGTTGAAGACTACACATCTGGCTGTTGGAAAAGGAAATAGAGCTGCTGCATGGGAGCTTGGCCTTAATGAGTCGATGATAAGACGTTGGAAAGCAGCGTGAGGAACTGACTCAGTGCAAAAAGACAAACCTTTCAGAGGGAAGAAAAGCAGATGGCCCAAAGTATTTGCAGCCACTCGACATCAGTGTAAATCGTGCATTTAAGGTGGCGCTCATTGTTCAGTGAGAGGCTTGGATGACAAGTGGGGAGAAATCCTTCACTAAAACGGGCTGCAGGCGAAGAGCATCTTATGGGCAAGTATGCCAGTGGGTCCTGACAGCGTGGAGCATTGTCAAAAAATCCACTATCATCAACGGGTTTCGAAAGGCTGGGCAGCATGAGCTCAGCGGGGTATTTGCCTCCGGATGAAAGTGATGAGAGCGACAATGAAAACGATCCAACATCGAATGAAGCAATTCTGAGGCTATTCAACTCAGACACCGAAGGAGATGACTTCAGTGGTTTAGTGCACAGGAGGAGGAAGATAGTGACCAATGACTTTCTTGGTAGGCTACTGTTTTAATTTTTGTTACAAGCCGTGTTTCGTTTAAAGGCTGTGTAAAGTTCATTTGTTTCAATGTACCGGTAGGCACCTGCGGCTTATAGACATGTGCGGCTTATTTATGTACAAAATACATATTTTTGAATAATTCAGTGGATGCGGTTTATATTCAGATGCGCTTAATAGTCCAGCAATTACGGTAACCAACATTGCGACCAGGAATACGACTTTCCCAAAGCGGATCCTCTGTTTGGTCCACCACCCAGAACAATGGATCGGATCCCAGCAGGCGTCCCAAAACAACGGCGCCGCAGAAGGGGTAGACGGAGCGGTCTTCTGGTCAGGCTCTGTAGAGGGGCACATTGCCCACCGCTCCCGAGTATACTACTAACCGATGTCCAGTCTCTTGACAACAAGGTAGACGAAATCCAAGCAAGGTTTGCCTTCCAGAGAGACAGAGATAGTAACATTCTCTGTTTCACGGAAACATGGCTTACTCGGGATACGTTAGAGTCGGTACAGCCACCTGGTTTCTTCACGCACTGCGCCGACAGAAACAAACATCTCTCTGGTAAGAAGAATGCCTTATGATTAGCGAGTGTGGTGTGATCATAACAACATACAGGAACTCAAGTCCTTTTGTTCACCTGACCTAGAATTTCTTACAATCAAATGCTGACCGCATTATCGACCAAGAGAATTCTCTTCGATTTATAATCAGTTGTGTACACCCCAGCAGACACCTCAACGGCCCTGAAAGAACTTCATTGTGCTCTATGTAAACAACATCCTGAGGCTGGGGATTTTAACAAGGCTAATCTGAAAACAAGGCTCCCTAATTTTTTTAATCAGCATTTCAAATGTGCGACCCGGGCTGGAAAATTTTTGGATCATTGTTACTCTAACTTCCGCGATGCATGCAAAGCCCTCCCTCGCCTTTCTTTCAGCAAATCTGACCACGACTCCATTTTGTTGCTCCCAGCCTATTGACAGAAACGCTCAGGTCTGGTCGGACCAGCTTTGAATAATCTGATTATGTTCCGGATAGCGTCGAACAACAACATTGATGTACTGTGAGGAGAACAAGTATTTGATACACTGCCAATTTTGCAGGTTTTCCTACTTACAAAGCATGTAGAGGTCTGTAATTTTTATCATGGGAACACTTCAACTGTGAGAGACTGAATCTAAAACAAAAATTCAGAAAATCATATTTGTATGATTTTTAAGTAATTAATTATCATTTTATTGCATGACATAAGTATTTGATACAGCAGAAAAGCAGAACTTAATATTTTGGTACAGAAACCTTTGTTTGCAATTACAGAGATCATACGTTTCCTGTAGGTATTGCACACACTGCAGCAGGGATTTTGGCCCACTCCTCCATACAGACCTTCTCCAGATCCTTCAGGTTGCGAGGCTGTCGCTGGGCAATATGGACTTTCAGCTCCGTCCAAAGATTTTCCATTGGGTTCAGGTCTGGAGACTGGCTGGGCCACTCCAGGACCTTGAGATTACATTTTTTTACATTTAAGTCATTTAGCAGACGCTCTTATCCAGAGCGACTTACAAATTGGTGCATTCACCTTATGACATCCAGTGGAACAACTACTTTACAATAGTGCATCTAAATATTTTAAGGGGGGGGGGTGAGAAGGATTACTTTATCCTATCCTAGGTATTCCTTAAAGAGGTGGGGTTTCAGGTGTCTCCGGAAGGTGGTGATTGACTCCGCTGTCCTGGCGTCGTGAGGGAGTTTGTTCCACCATTGGGGAGCCAGAGCAGCGAACAGTTTTGACTGAGCTGAGCGGGAACTGTACTTCCTCAGTGGTAGGGAGGCGAGCAGGCCAGAGGTGGATGAACGCAGTGCCCTTATTTGGGTGTAGGGCCTGATCAGAGCCTGGAGGTACTGAGGTGCCGTTCCCCTCACAGCTCCGTAGGCAAGCACCATGGTCTTGTAGCGGATGCGAGCTTCAACTGGAAGCCAGTGGAGAGAGCGGAGGAGCGGGGTGACGTGAGAGAACTTGGGAAGGTTGAACACTAGACGGGCTGCGGCGTTCTGGATGAGTTGTAGGGGTTTAATGGCACAGGCAGGGAGCCCAGCCAACAGCGAGTTGCAGTAATCCAGACGGGAGATGACAAGTGCCTGGATTAGGACCTGCGCCGCTTCCTGTGTGAGGCAGGGTCGTACTCTGCGGATGTTGTAGAGCATGAACCTACAGGAACGGGCCACCGCCTTGATGTTAGTTGAGAACGACAGTTTGTTGTCCAGGATCACGCCAAGGTTCTTAGCGCTCTGGGAGGAGGACACAATGGAGTTGTCAACCGTGATGGCGAGATCATGGAACGGACAGTCCTTCCCCGGAGGAAGAGCAGCTCCGTCTTGCCGAAGTTCAGCTTGAGGTGGTGATCCGTCATCCACACTGATATGTCTGCCAGACATGCAGAGATGCGATTCGCCACCTGGTCATCAGAAGGGGGAAAGGAGAAGATTAATTGTGTGTCGTCTGCATAGCAATGATAGGAGAGACCATGTGAGGTTATGACAGAGCCAAGTGACTTGGTGTATAGCGAGAATAGGAGAGGGCCTAGAACAGAGCCCTGGGGGACACCAGTGGTGAGAGCGCGTGGTGAGGAGACAGATTCTCGCCACGCCACCTGGTAGGAGCGACCTGTCAGGTAGGACGCAATCCAAGCGTGGGCCGCGCCGGAGATGCCCAACTCGGAGAGGGTGGAGAGGAGGATCTGATGGTTCACAGTATCGAAGGCAGCCGATAGGTCTAGAAGGATGAGAGCAGAGGAGAGAGAGTTAGCTTTAGCGGTGCGGAGCGCCTCCGTGATACAGAGAAGAGCAGTCTCAGTTGAATGACTAGTCTTGAAACCTGACTGATTTGGATCAAGAAGGTCATTCTGAGAGAGATAGCGGGAGAGCTGACCAAGGACGGCACGTTCAAGAGTTTTGGAGAGAAAAGAAAGAAGGGATACTGGTCTGTAGTTGTTGACATCGGAGGGATCGAGTGTAGGTTTTTTCAGAAGGGGTGCAACTCTCGCTCTCTTGAAGACAGAAGGGACGTAGCCAGCGGTCAGGGATAAGTTGATGAGCGAGGTGAGGTAAGGGAGAAGGTCTCCGGAAATGGTCTGGAGAAGAGAGGAGGGGATAGGGTCGAGCGGGCAGGTTGTTGGGCGGCCGGCCGTCACAAGACGCGAGATTTCATCTGGAGAGAGAGGGAGAAAGAGGTCAGAGCACAGGGTAGGGCAGTGTGAGCAGAACCAGCGGTGTTGTTTGACTTAGCAAACGAGGATCGGATGTCGTCGATCTTCTTTTCAAAATGGTTGACGAAGTCATCTGCAGAGAGGGAGGAGGGGGGGAGGGGGAGGAGGATTCAGGAGGGAGGAGAATGTGGCAAAGAGCTTCCTAGGGTTAGAGGCAGATGCTTGGAATTTAGAGTGGTAGAAAGTGGCTTTAGCAGCAGAGACAGAGGAGGAAAATGTAGAGAGGAGGGAGTGAAAGGATGCCAGGTCCGCAGGGAGGCGGGGAGTTTTCCTCCATTTCCGCTCGGCCTTCCGGAGCCCTGTTCTGTGAGCTCGCATTGAGTCGTCAAGCCACGGAGCGGGAGGGGAGGACCGAGCCGGCCTGGAAGATAGGGGACATAGAGAGTCAAAGGATGCAGAAAGGGAGGAGAGGAGGGTTGAGGAGGCAGAATCAGGAGATAGGTTGGAGAAGGTTTGAGCAGAGGGAAGAGATGATAGGATGGAAGAGGAGAGAGTAGCGGGGGAGAGAGAGCGAAGGTTGGGACGGCGCGATACCATCCGAGTAGGGGCAGTGTGGGAAGTGTTGGATGAGAGCGAGAGGGAAAAGGATACAAGGTAGTGGTCGGAGACTTGGAGGGGAGTTGCAATGAGGTTAGTGGAAGAACAGCATCTAGTAAAGATGAGGTCGAGCGTATTGCCTGCCTTGTGAGTAGGGGGGAAGGTGAGAGGGTGAGGTCAAAAGAGGAGAGGAGTGGAAAGAAGGAGGCAGAGAGGAATGAGTCAAAGGTAGACGTGGGGAGGTTAAAGTCGCCCAGAACTGTGAGAGGTGAGCCGTCCTCAGGAAAGGAGCTTATCAAGGCATCAAGCTCATTGATGAACTCTCCGAGGGGACCTGGAGGGCGATAAATGATAAGGATGTTAAGCTTGAAAGGGCTGGTAACTGTGACAGCATGAAATTCAAAGGAGGCGATAGACAGATGGGTAAGGGGAGAAAGAGAGAATGACCACATGGGAGAGATAAGGATCCCTATGCCACCACCCCGCTGACCAGAAGCTCTCGGGGTGTGCGAGAACACGTGGGCGGACGAAGAGAGAGCAGTAGGAGTAGCAGTGTTATCTGTGGTGATCCATGTTTCTGTCAGTGCCAAGAAGTCGAGGGACTGGAGGGAGGCATAGGCTGAGATGAACTCTGCCTTGTTGGCTGCAGATCGGCAGTTCCAGAGGCTACCGGAGGCCTGGAACTCCACGTGGGTCGTGCGCGCTGGGACCACCAGATTAGGGTGGCAGCGGCCACGCGGTGTGGAGCGTTTGTATGGTCTGTGCAGAGAGGAGAGAACAGGGATAGACAGACACATAGTTGACAGGCTACAGAAGAGGCTACGCTAATGCAAGGAGATTGGAATGACAAGTGGACTACACGTCTCGAATGTTCAGAAAGTTAAGCATACGTAGCAAGAATCTTATTGACTAAAATTATTAAAAATGATACAGTACTGCTGAAGTAGACTAGCTGGCAGTGGCTGCGTTGTTGACTTTGTAGGCTAGCTGACAGTGGCTGCGTTGTTGACACTACACTAATCAAGTCGTTCCGTTGAGTGTAGTAGTTTCTACAGTGCTGCTATTCGGGGGCTAGCTGGCTAGCTAGCAGTGTTTATTACGTTACGTTGCGTTAAAAGAACGACAATAGCTGGCTAGCTAACCTAGAAAATCGCTCTAGACTACACAATTATCTTTGATACACAGACGGCTATGTAGCTAGCTATGTAGCTAGCTACGATCAAACAAATCAAACCGTTGTGCTGTAATGAAATGAAATGAAAAATGTGATACTACCTGTGGAGCGAAGCGGAATGCGACCGGGTTGTTGAGTGCGGAAGTTCTATTCAGTAGACGTTGGCTAGCTGTTGGCTAGCTAGCAGTGTCTCCTACGTTAAGGACGACAAATAGCTGGCTAGCTAACCTCGGTAAATTAAGATAATCACTCTAAGACTACACGCTCTAAACTACACAATTATCTTGGATACGAAGACAGCAAAGACAACTATGTAGCTAGCTAACACTACACTAATCAAGTCGTTCAGTTGAGTGTAATAGTTTCTACAGTGCTGCTATTCGGTAGACGGTGGACGTTTGCTAGCTGGCTAGCTGCTGGGCAGATAGCAGTGTAGACTACGTTAGGACGACGAAATACGAAGTTGCAATAGAAGTGCTGACTGTTTCACTTTGTTGTCCTCTTTCTTTTCCTTTTTCTTCTGTCCTTATTTTGTCCTTATTTTGTCTTCCTTTCTTCTGTTAACTAGATATTTTTTGTTGTTATTCTTTGTAAGCTAGCTAGCTTCTTCCAGGAGAGTCCCTAGCAACTGCTTAGCAACAAGTAAACAATTCTGCTAGCAATTCACCTAGCTAAGATAACTGTACAATTTTATGAAAAAAATAGTTAATTTTTCAAAAGCCTGTCTTGTTTAGTTTGTTCCTTGTTTTGTCTTCTATTGAGTCTTGCAGTTTTCTCTTGATTTTTTCGATGTACTTCACTCTAAAAAAACATTTAAATCTCAATAAATACAGGAGCTCATTTTTCAGCAGCTGCTCAATTTAGAACTCCGGAATTTATGATGATGAGATGCTTCTTGCGGAGCCACTCCTTAGTTGCCCTGGCTGTGTGTTTTGTGTCGTTGTCATGCTGGAAGACCCAGCCACGACCCATCTTCAATGCTCTTACTGAGGGAAGGAGATTGTTGGCCAAGATCTCGTGATACATGGCCACATCCATCCTTCCCTCAATACGGTGCAGTCGTCCTGTCCCCTTTGCTGAAAAGCATCCCCAAAGAATGATGTTTCCACCTCCATGCTTTACGGTTGGGATGGTGTTCTTGGGGTTGTACTCATCCTTCTTCCTCCAAACACGGCGAGTGGAGTTTAGACCAAAAGGCTCTATTTTTGTCTCATCAGACCACATGACCTTCTCCCATTCCTCCTCTGGATCATTGGCAGAATTCAGATGGACCTGAACATGCGCTGGCTTGAGCAGGGGGACCTTGCGTGCACTGCAGGATTTTAATCCATGATGACGTAGTATAGCGGTCTGTAGCTCAGTTGGTAGAGCATGGCGCTTGTAACGCCAGGGTAGTGGGTTCGATCCCCGGGACCACCCATACGTAGAATGTATGCACACATGACTGTAAGTCGCTTTGGATAAAAGCGTCTGCTAAATGGCATATATATATATATAGTATGTTACTAATGGTTTTCTTTGAGACTGTGGTCCCAGCTTTCTTCAGGTCATTGACCAGGTCCTGCCGTGTAGTTCTGGGCTGATCCCTCACCTTCCTCATGATCATTGATGCCCCACGAGGTGAGATCTTGCAAGGAGCCCCAGACCGAGGGTGATTGACCGTCATCTTGAACTTCTTCCATTTTTTAAATAATTGCGCCAACAGTTGTTGCCTTCTCACCAAGCTGCTTGCCTATTGTCCTGTAGCCCATCCCAGCCTTGCACAGGTCTACAATTTTATCCCTGATGTTCTTACACAGCTCTCTGGTCTTGGCCATTGTGGACAGGTGTCTTTTATACAGGTAACGAGTTCAAACGGGTGCAGTTAATACAGGTAATGAGTGGAGAACGAGGACTTCTTAAAGAAAAACTAACAGGTCTGTGAGGGCCGGAATTCTTACTGGTTGGTAGGTGATCAAATACTTATGTCATGCAATAAAATGCAAATTAATTACGTAAAAATCATACAATGTGATTTTCTGGATTTTTGTTTTAGGTGCTGTCTCTCACAGTTGAAGTGTACCTACGATAAAAAATGACAGACTGTAGGAAACACTGCCGATTTTGCAGGTTATCAAATACTTGTTCTCCCCACTGTGTAAGCTAGAGGTCGACCGATTTTATAATTTTTCAACGCCGACACCGATTATTGGAGGACCAAAAAAGCCTATACCAATTAATTGGCAATTAAAAAAATGAAATGTTTTTATTTGTAATAATGACAATTACAACAATACTGAATGAACACTTATTTTAAGTTAATATAATACACATCAATAAAAATCCATTTCGCCTCAAATAAATAATGAAACCTGTTCAATTTTATTTAAATAATGCAAAAACAAGGTGTTGGAGAAGAATGTAAAAGTGCAATTGTGCCATGTAAGAAAGCTAACGTTTCAGTTCCTTGCTCAGAACATGAGAACATATGAAAGCTGGTGGTTCCTTTTAACACGAGTCTTCAATATTCCCAGGTAAGAAGTTTTAGGTTGTAGTTAATATAGTATTTATAGAACTATTTCTCTCTATACCATTTGTATTTCATATATCTTCTGACAATTGGATGTTCTTATAGGCACTTTAGTATTGCCAGTGTAACAGTATAGCTTCCGTCCCTCTCGCCTCTACCTGGACTCGAACCAGGAACACATTGACAACATCCACCCTCGAAGCATCGTTACCCATCGCTCCACAAAATCCACAGCCCTTGCAGAACAACCACTCCAAGTCTCAGAGTGAGTGCTGTTTGAAATGCTATTAGCGCGCACCCCGCTAACTAGCTAGTCATTTCACATCGGTTACACCAGCCTAATCTCGGGAGTTGATAGGCTTTAAGTCATAAACAGCGCAATGCTTGAAGCACAGCGACGAGCTGTTGGCAAAACGCACAAAAGTGCTGTTTGAATGAATGCTTACGAGCCTCCTGCTCCCTACCATCGCTCAGTCAGATTGCTCTATCAAATATCAAATCATAGACTTAATTATAACATAACACACAGAAATACGAGCCTTTGGTCATTAATATGGTCGAATCTGGAAACTATCATTTCAAAAACAAAATGTTTATTCTTTCAATGAAATACGGAACAGTTTTGTATTTTATCTAACGGGTGGCATCTATAAGTCTAAATATTGCTGTTACACAGTACAAATGAGTTTGCAACGAGCCAGGTGGCCCAAACTGTTGCATATACCCTGACTCTGCGTGCCATGAACGCAAGAGAAGTGACACCATTTCACCTGGTTAATATTGCCTGTTAACCTGGATTTCTTTTAGCTAAATATGCAGGTTTAAAAAGATATACACTGCTCAAAAAAATAAAGGGAACACTTAAACAACACAATGTAACTCCAAGTCAATCACACTTCTGTGAAATCAAACTGTCCACTTGGGAAGCAACACTGATTGACAATAAATTTAACATGCTGTTGTGCAAATGGATTAGACAACAGGTGGAAATTATAGGCAATTAGCAAGACACCCCCAATAAAGGAGTGGTTCTGCAGGTGGTGACCACATACTACTTCTCAGGTCCTATGCTTCCTGGCTGATGTTTTGGTCACTTTTGAATGCTGGCGGTGCTTTCACTCTAGTGGTAGCATGAGACTGAGTCTACAACCCACACAAATGGCTCAGGTAGTGCAGCTCATCCAGGATGGAACATTTAATGTGAGCTGTGGCAAGAAGGTTTGCTGTGTCTGTCAGCGTAGTGTCCAGAGCATGGAGGCGCTACCAGGAGACAGGCCAGTACATCAGGAGACGTGGAGGAGGCCGTAGGAGGGCAACAACCCAGCAGCAGGACCGCTACCTACACCTTTGTGCAAGGAGGAGCAGGAGGAGCACTGACAGAGCCCTGCAAAATGACCTCCAGCAGGCCACAAATGTGCATGTGTCTGCTCAAACGGTCAGAAACAGACTTCATTAGGTACCGAGATGAGATCATCAGACCCCTTGTGAGACCTTATGCTGGTGCGGTTGGCCCTGGGTTCCTCCTAATGCAAGACAATACTAGACCTCATGTGGCTGGAGTGTGTCAGCAGTTCCTGCAAGAGGAAGGCATTGATGCTATGGACTGGCCTGCCCGTTCCCCAGACCTGAATCCAATTGAGCATGTCTGGGACCCCATGTCTCGCTCCATCCACCAACGCCACGTTGCACCACAGACTGTCCAGGAGTTGGCGGATGCTTTAGTCCAGGTCTGGGAGGAGATCCCTCAGGAGACCATCCGCCACCTCATCAGGAGCATGCCCAGGCGTTGTAGGGAGGTCATACAGGCACATGGAGGCGACACACACTACTGAGCCTCATTTTGACTTGTTTTAAGGACATTACATTAAAGTTGGATCAGCCTGTAGTGTGGTTTTCCACTTTAATTTTGAGTGTCACTCCAAATCCAGACCTCCATAGGTTGATAAATGTGATTTCCATTGATAATTTTTGTGTGATTTTGTTGTCAGCACATTCAACTATGTAAAGAAAAAAGTATTTAATAAGAATATTTCATTCATTCAGATCTAGGATGTGTTATTTTAGTGTTCCCTTTATTTTTTTGAGCAGTATACTTCTGTGTATTGATTTTAAGAAAGGCATTGATGTTTAGGGTTAGGTTCAGTCATGCAACGATTGTGCTTCTTTCGCAAATGCGCTTTTATTAAATCATCCCCCGTTTGGCGAAGTTGGCTATCTTTGTTAGGAAGAAATAGGCTTCACACAGTTCACAACGTGCCAGGCGGCCCAAACTGCTGCATATGCAAGAGAAGTGACACAATTTCCCTAGTTAAAATAAATTCACGTTAGCAGGCAATATTAACTAAATATGCAGGTTTGAAAATATATTATTGTTCATTGATTTTAAGAACGGCATTGGTGTTTATGGTAAGGTACACGTTGGGGCTACAACAGTCCTTTTTCGCGAATGCGCACCGCATCGATTATATGCAACACATGACACGCTAGATAAACTAGTAATATCATCAACCATGTGTAGTTAACTTGTAATTATGACTGATTGATAGATTTTATAAGATAAGTTTAATGCTAGCTAGCAACTTACCATGGCTTCTTACTGCATTCGCGTAACAGACATTGCACTCCACGAGGAGCCTGAGAGGCAGGTGGTTAGGGCGTTATACTAGTTAACTGCAAGATTGAATCTGAGCTGACAAGGTAAAAATCTGTCGTTCTGCCTCTGAACAAGGCAGTTAACCCACCGTTCCTAGCCTTCATTGAAAATAAGGATGTGTTCTTAATTGACTTGCCTAGTTAAATAAAGGTGTAAAAAAATTCTGATTGTTATGAAAACTTTAAATTGGCCCTAATTAAATCGACCATTCCGATTAATCGGAAGTATAAGCTGATTCGGTGAGCGAGTTTATTAGCAAGTGCATCAGTGATGTTGTACCCACGGCGACAATTAAAACCTTCCCCAACCAGAAACCGTGGATTGATGGGAGCATTGCTTTTAATCAGGGCGAGGTGACTGGAAACATGGCCAAATACAAACTGTAGCAATTCCCTCCGCGGCAATCAAAGAAGCTAAGCTTCAGTATAGAGACAAAGTAGTGTCACAATTCAACGTCTCAGACACTAGAGGTATGTGGCAGGGTTTTACAGTCAGCCACCGACACGGCCCGCTACCAAAACCTGCGTTCTCTCCTTCACCGCAGCAAACGTGAGTAAAACATTTTAAACATGTTAACCCTCGCAGGGCTCCCGGGCCAGACTACATCCCCAGCCGCATCCTCAGAGCTTGCATAGACCAGCTGGCTGGTCTATAATTAAAATTCCTCAAGCATACAAGTATTTTACACGATAGACTTCTCGCTAATCCAGCCACAGTGTCCGATTTCAAAAATGCTTTCCAGCGAAAGCAAACCAAACGATTGTTAGGTCAGAGCCAAGTCACAGAAAAACACAGCCATTTTTTCCAGCCAGAGAGAAGAGTCACAAAAAGCACAAAGAGATACAATTAATCACTAACCTTTTGATCTTCATCAGATGACACTCATAGGACTTCATGTTACACAATACATGTATGTTTTGTTTGGCGCGTTACGTTCAGTAGTTCCAAAACATCCGGTGATTTTGCAGAGAGCCACATCAATCATTTAGTACACAATCCAAAATCACGACGCCCCGGCAAGTCCAAGCTAAAGTTCAGACGAAAAGTTATATTACAGTTTGTAGAAACATGTCAAACGAAGTATAGAATCAATCTTTAGGATGTTTTTATCATAAATCTTCAATAATGTTCCAACCGGAGAATTCCTTTGTCTTCAGAAATGCAATGGAACAGAGCTCGCTCTCACATGAACGAGCTCATGGCACTCTGCCAGACTCTGCCCAAACATCCCTTATGAGCCCCCATTTCACAGTAGAAGCTTCAAGCAAGGTTCTAAAGACTGTTGGCATCTAGTTGAAGCATTAGGAAGTGCAACATGACCAATATCCCACGGTATCTTCAATAGGGCATGAGTTGGAAAAACTACAAGGTTTCCCACTTCCTTGTTGGATTTTTTTCTCAGGTTTTTGCCTGCCATAGGAGTTCTGTTATACTCACAGACATCATTCAAACAGTTTTAGAAACTTCTGTGTTTTCTATCCAAATCTACTAATAGTATGCATATATTAGCAACTGAGCCTGAGTAGCAGGCAGTTTACTCTGGGCACCTAATTCATCCAGGATACTCAATGCCTCGCTGTATGTCTCTCTCAAATGTCTATATGCCTTGTATACTGTTGCTCAGGTTAGTTATCATTGTTTTAGTTCACAATGGAGCCCCTAGTCCTATTCCTCATACCCCTGATACCTCCTTTGTCCCACCTAGTGGTTAGAGCGTTGGACTAGTAACCGGAAGGTTGCGAGTTCAAACCCCCGAGCTGACAAGGTACAAATCTGTCGTTCTGCCCCTGAACAGGCAGTTAACCCACTGTTCCCAGGCCGTCATTGAAAATAAGAATGTGTTCTTAACTGACTTGCCTGGTTAAATAAAGGTAAAATTAAATATGCGGTGACCTCACCCATTACAGCCAGCATGTCCAGAGATAAAACCTCTCTCATCATCACCCAGTGCCTGGGCTTACCTCCGCCGTACCCGCACCCCACCATACCCCTGTCTGTGCATTATGCCCTGAATATATTCTACCATGCCCAGAAACCTGCTCCTCTTATTCTCTGTCCCCAACGCTCTAGGCGACCAGTTTTGATAGCTCTTAGCCGCACCCTCATACTACTCCTCCTCTGTTCCGCGGGTGATGTGGAGGTAAACCCAGGCCCTGCATGTCCCCAGACACCCTCATTTGTTGACTTCTGTGATTGAAAAAGCCTTAGTTTCATGCATGTCAACATTAGAAGCCTCCTCCCTAAGTTTGTTTTACTCACTGCTTTAGCACACTCTGCTAATCCTGATGTCCTTGCCGTGTCTGAATCCTGGCTCAGGAAGGCCACCAAAAATTCAGAGATTTCCATACCCAACTATAACATATTCCGTCAAGATAGAACTGCCAAAGGGGGAGGAGTTAGCCTGCCCAAGTAATGTCATACTTTCCAGGTCCATACCCAAACAGTTCGAACTACTAATTCTGAAAATTACTCTCTCCAGAAATAAGTCTCTCACTGTTGCCGCCTGCTACCGACCCCCCTCAGCTCCCAGCTGTGCCCTGGACACCATTTGTGAATTGATCGCCCCCCATCTAGCTTCTGAGTTTGTTCTGTTAGGTGACCTAAACTGGGATATGCTTAACACCCCGGCAGTCCTACAATCTAAGCTAGATGCCCTCAATCTCACACAAATCATCGCGGAACCCACCAGGTACAACCCTAACTCTGTAAGCAAGGGCACCCTCATAGACGTCATCCTGACCAACTGGCCCTCCAAATACACCTCCGCTGTCTTCAACCAGGAGCTCAGCGACCACTGCCTCATTGCCTGTATCCGCTACGGTGCCGCAGTCAAACGACCACCCCTCATCACTGTCAAACGCTCCCTAAAACACTTCTGTGAGCAGGCCTTTCTAATCGACCTGGCCCGGGTATCCTGGAAGGACATTGACCTCATCCCGTCAGTTGAGGATTCCTGGTCATTCTTTAAAAGTAACTTCCTCACCATTTTAGATAAGCATGCTCCGTTCAAAAAATGCAGAACTAAGAACAGATATAGCCCTTGGTTCACTCCAGACCTGACTGCCCTCGACCAGCACAAAAACATCCTGTGGCGGACTGCAATAGCATCGAACAGTCCCCGCGATATGCAACTGTTCAGGGAAGTCAGGAACCAATACACGCAGTCAGTCAGGAAAGCTAAGGCCAGCTTCTTCAGGCAGAAGTTTGCATCCTGTAGCTCCAACTCCAAAACGTTCTGGGACACTGTGAAGTCCATGGAGAACAAGAGCACCACCTCCCAGCTGCCCACTGCACTGAGGCTAGGGAACACTGTCACCACCGACAAATCCATGATTATCGAAAACTTCAACAAGCATTTCTCAACGGCTGGCCATGCCTTCCGCCTGGCCACTCCTACCTCGGCCAACAGCTCCGGCCCCCCCGCAGCTCCTCGCCCAAGCCTCTCCAGGTTCTCCTTTACCCAAATCCAGATAGCAGATGTTCTGAAAGAGCTGCAAAACCTGGACCCGTATAAATCAGCTGGGCTTGACAATCTGGACCCTCTATTTCTGAAACTATCCACCGCCATTGTCGCAACCCCTATTACCAGCCTGTTCAACCTCTCTTTCATATCGTCTGAGATCCCCAAGGATTGGAAAGCTGCCGCAGTCATCCCCCTCTTCAAAGGGGGTGACACCCTGGACCCAAACTGTTACAGACCTATATCCATCCTGCCCTGCCTATCTAAGGTCTTCGAAAGCCAAGTCAACAAACAGGTCACTGACCATCTCGAATCCCACCGTACCTTCTCCGCTATGCAATCTGGTTTCCGAGCCGGTCACGGGTGCACCTCAGCCACACTCAAGGTACTAAACGACATCATAACCGCCATCGATAAAAGACAGTACTGTGCAGCCGTCTTCATCGACCTTGCCAAGGCTTTCGACTCTGTCAATCACCAGATTCTTATCTGACTCAGTAGCCTCGGTTTTTCGGATGACTGCCTTGCCTGGTTCACCAATTACTTTGCAGACAGAGTTCAGTGTGTCAAATCGGAGGGCATGTTGTCCGGTCCTCTGGCAGTCTCTATGGGGGTACCACAGGGTTCAATTCTCTGGTTCTTTTCTCTGTGTATATCAATGATGTTGCTCTTGCTGCGGGCGATTCCCTGATCCACCTCTACGCAGACGACACCATTCTGTACACTTTCGGCCCGTCATTGGACACTGTGCTATCTAACCTCCAATCGAGCTTCAATGCCATACAACACTCCTTCCGTGGCCTCCAACTGCTCTTAAACGCTAGTAAAACCAAATGCATGCTTTTCAACCGATCGCTGCCTGCACCCGCTTGCCCGACTAGCATCACCACACTGGATGGTTCCGACCATGAATATGTGGACACCTATAAGTACCTAGGTGTCTGGCTAGACTGCAAACTCTCCTTCCAGACCCATATCAAACATCTCCAATCGAAAATCAAATCAAGAGTCTGCTTTCTATTCCGCAACAAAGCCTCCTTCACTCACGCTGCCAAGCTTACCCTAGAAAAACTGACTATCCTACCGATCCTCGACTTCGGCGACGTCATCTACAAAATTGCTTCCAACACTCTTCTCAGCAAACTGGATGCAGTTTATCACAGTGCCATCCGTTTTGTCACTAAAGCACCTTATACTACCCACCACTGCGACTTGTATGCTCTAGTCGGCTGGCCCTCGCTACATATTCGTCGCCAGACCCACTGGCTCCAGGTCATCTACAAGGCCATGCTAGGCAAAGCTCCGCCTTATATCAGCTCACTGGTCACGATGGCAACACCCATCCGTAGCACACGCTCCAGCAGGTTTATCTCATTGATCATCCCTAAAGCCAACACCTCATTCGGCCGCCTTTCGTTCCAGTACTCTGCTGCCTGTGACTGGAACGAATTGCAAAAATCGCTGAAGTTGGAGACTTATCTCCCTCACCAACTTCAAACATCAGCTAACCGATCACTGCAGCTGTACATAATCTTGGTAAATAGCCCACCCATTTTCACCTACCTCAATCCCCACAGTTTTTATTTATTTACTTTTCTGCTCTTTTGCACACCAATATCTCTACCTGTACATGATCATCTGATCATTTATCACTCCAGTGTTAATCTGCAATATTGTAATTATTCGCCTACCTCATGCCTTTTGCTTGCACACATTGTATATAGACTCCCCCTTTTTTTTCTCTACTGTGTTATTGACTTGTTAATTGTTTACTCCATGTGTAACTCTGTGTTGTCTGTTCACACTGCTATGCTTTATCTTGGCCAGGTCGCAGTTGCAAATGAGAACCTGTTCTCAACTAGCCTACCTTGTTAAATAAAGGTGAAAAAAAATATTTAAAAAAATAAAATACTGCCCCCCCCAGTCCCAAAGAAGTTAAACAGCCATCACTAACATTTAGTGGCTTCTGCCAACATGCTAACTCAAATCTCTAGCCACTTTAATAATTACAAATTGGATGTAATGTATCACTGGCCACTTTAAACAATGCCACTTTATATAATGTTTATATACCCTACATTACTCATCTCATATGTGTATATACTGTACTCTATACTGTCTACTGCATCCTGTCTATACCGTTCGGCCATCGCTCATACATATATTTATATGTACATATTCTTGTTCATTCCTTTACACTTGTGTGTATACGGTAGTTGTTGTGAAATTGTTAGATTCACTTGTTAGATATTACTGCATGTTCAGAACTAGAAGCACAAGAATTTCGCTACACTCACATTAACGTCTGCTAACCGTGCGTATGTGACCAATAACATTTTAGTTTGACACCACTCTCTCGCCCACAAACATACACACACACACTGCTCCCAACTAAAATGTTTGGCACCGGAAATATATATTTTAAAATATAATTTAGGCCTATATGAATCCAACCTTTTTTTCAATCATTCATGAGTGGCAGACACTTTTCCTTTTAATTCCTGTGCAATAAAAAAAGAATACCTAATGTGACATGGTTTGTGAAATTCTATCAAATGCGTGCAGCATCCTGCAGGAAGAAAATAGGTAGCTCTGGTTATGATTCATTTATTTAGTTTGAGCTAGAGACAAGCCGTTTGCTATGCTGTAATGCTGCAAGCATGTCTGTCGCGAAGTTGTTTTTCTTCTCTGGCACTGCTGCTTGACAGTGAACTTGCAAAGCATATACTCAGACTGGCTTGTGCTCTTGGTTATACCAGGGATTCAATTATATACAATGTATCACTTTAGCTCGTGCTGCTCTAATGTAACAGCAGAAGACTGATCAGGGTCTCCATCCTTGCTCTCCATCACCGCTAAATTATATATATTTAAAAACTGATGGTGGAATAGATGCGGACGGAGAGGAGCAGGTGAGTGAGGGCTGGTAGGGGATGCAGCTGGCTGTTCTCAGCTGCCACACATGATATGTGCGTGAAAGTGAAGTGGACATTATTGGAGCAGTGCATACGAGACTAGTTGCTGTTCCTTCAACAATTAAACAGAACCTATAAACTGACGATGAACATTTTTATAACAGGTGCCAGCGGGTTCTTTAGATTGGTAGGTACAAGTTATTTTATAAAAACATTTTATATAAAGTTTTGGTACCGTGATATAACCGTGGGACTGGTATACCGTGCAACACGTGCACTTTTTTCCTCTACAACCCATTGTGTATTGTATTGCAGTAGGGTTGGGCAATATGGTTTAAAAATCAAACTGTTTTTTTAAAGGTTTTATTTTTACGTAGAACTTAAAGGTCAAATACACAGCAATAGTCGACTGAATTGAGGGCTTGTGAAGTTATACCTAGGCTAAATATAGGCCTTCCACAACCAGAAGAACCCCTAATAATACAATTATTTGAACTTGCTTTTTTTTGCAATAATCACTGATCTGGCTTTTAAGTTTGAAAATGTAATTTTTTTGTTCCAAATTTAACTAGAGCCATGCATAATGCACATTCACTAATGATGACTAATTTACTGTAGCAGGCATTAGGCTATTGCAAATTAATATAGATCTCATCAACAACCTCTCAAGCACACGTGCTGGTGATTAGCCAGCTAGTCTTTATATTTCAAGTTTAGCCAACTTGGATCTATTTGCTAGCTAACAAGGTTGAACAGTTATTGTTATGAACACATCCTGTCTCCAACTGTTTGGAAAGCATGTTAGCCTGTCCACTTTGTTCAGATGTTGAAATCAAGTGGCCTGCCTTATTTATAAGAATGTGAACGAGTTGCCAATTTCTTAAATAGTTTTATGCTTATTGCACTTTCATAAAGCAGACTAGACAGCTAGTAAAACTTTATTTGGCTAATGCGGCTAGCTGTAAACGGAGCATTCATTTTCAGCAATTCGTGTAAATTGATACTATCATTTTAGTTGTCTGCACTGCGTGTAATTTGAGTAGGTGAAACCTAAAAAGTGTATTGTTTAAAACAATGAACTTCTCTTTCTGTCAAATAATCTCTCAATGCGTTTTGGTGTCCATATTAGAGGTTATTTTGGACCAAGCCTCAAATGGAAATGGTGAGTTGAAACTGCTTGCCAGAGAGAAAGATGTGGTCTAAAATCTGTTGGAGTGAGAGACATTCTTTGTGTATAAACCGAAGAGGTGAAGCGAGAGGTTTCCCTTGCTAAAATATGTTCAAAATAAGGGCAATGTGTTTCTATGGGCTTATTTTGGAATAATCTTGTCGCTTTGGGACAACTTAAATTGTAAGTGCGGAGACGTACATCTTGAGTAGTGCAGCGGTCTGAGGCACTACATCTCAGCGCTAGAGGCGTCACTACAGACCCTGGTTCGATTCCAGGCTGTATCACAACCGGCCGTGATTGGGTGGCGCACAATTGGCCTTGCATCGTCAGGGTTTGGCCGGGGTAGGCAGTCATTGTAAACAAGATTTTGTTCTTAAATGACTTAATAAAGGTTAGATAAAAAAAATTAAAAATCTTGTCATTATATAAACATCTCAGGTGTGAATGGGGATGGTACACACAGCATGAAGGAGCAAATGAGACGAGCCCAAAAAGACAACATGAGAACAAGCAGACACAAACTCTCATAAAAAAGGGAAAATAACACAACCTTGATTCTTGCGATACAGGCTTTTGAAATATCACACACAAATATACATTCAAATTAATTTGAACAATTGCCCAGCCCTACATTGCAGTGGGTGGAGTAAGAAGTCACCAGTACTCTATTAAACCCGTTGCCCAGCACGAGACAAATTTGAAGTAAGACGATTGAGTAATTCCAGTAACTTACTTTATTAAGTGTATTTCTTCAAATACAGCCTACACTATCAGTAGTATAATTTGATGAATTTCATTTATCAATAGATTTTTTTCAAAGGTGGTTGCAATACTGGGGAAAACTATTTGTTTTTGATATTCCCAACGTTTAGCATGTCTTTGCAGGGGGACTCTTAAATCTGCTATCGTGCTCCCAGCATAATGTCATACTGCTAAGTGAAATGGTAATAGTTGACTGGCTAGTAGCCACACATGCTGATGCTCTTGCTGGCTACATTTAATTCAAATGTTATTGGTCACATACCCATATTTGGCAGATATTATTGTGGGTGTAACAAAATGCTTGTGACTTGAATCTAGCTAGTGACAATACATCACACATAATCAACTCCAAACATGGGTATATCCCTGGGACAACTCTTACCCTACGAGGTTGGAAAACTGCTGGTTTTCTGTTCTACCTAATTAATTGCACCGACCTGGTGTCCCAGATCCAAACCAGTCTCTAATAATGGGGGGGAGAAGCAGTGGAACTTTCTTTAAGATCCAGATTTTGAATTTGAGGGTATAGGTTTAACGTCCTTTGGACAACATGTACACAATGACATCAGTTTAATTTCAGTCTCTGCTTTCCAGGCCACTATCCCATTCCCAAATGGATGATAAGCATGGAGTACGTTCTTAGCGTGTGGACTACACACCCCCACTCTACAGGCAGGAGACCACACCCTCCTATCAGTACAGGTGAGATTAAGCTATATGCATTCATACAGTGCCTTCGGAAAGTATTCAAACCCCTTCCCTTTTCCCACATTTTGTTATGTTACAGCTGGGGATGCATGATATATTGGAATTTAGTTCAACGCCGCAGTTAAAAAACGATGTCAAAGCTACCGTGCATACCTATATAACGTAGGTACATGATGTAATGACGCCACATAAAATTTTGTGCTACAAGTGCCACACAGCATTCCTTCCTAACCTAGCCCACATTGTCTGCTGTGTGGATCGAGCAGTCAACAAGTCGAGCAGTCATTCAAAAGAGTAAGAACATTCAAAAGGCAACTCAAAAGGCTAAATTCATTAACGTCAAGATAATGTAATTCATTGCCCTTGACAATCAACCGTTCTGTCGTGGGTGATGTTGGCTTTTGCCCACTGGTCGAGCTCCGGTACACACTACCAAGTGCGCTATTTTTCAGATGTTACCCTACTGGAGTTGCACAGTAATAGCGTCACTGCTATTGGCTTCTCAACATACAGTGGGGCAAAAAAGTATTTAGTCAGCCACCAATTGTGCAAGTTCTCCCACTTAAAGATGAGGCCTGTAATTTTCATCATAGGTACACTTCAACTAAAAAAAATTCAGAATCACATTGTAGGATTTTTAATGAATTTATTTGCAAATTATGGTGGAAAATAAGTATTTGGTCACCTACAAACAAGCAAGATTTCTGGCTCACAGACCTGTAACTTCTTCTTTAAGAGGCTCCTCTATCACCCACTCGTTACCTGTATTAATGGCACCTGTTTGAACTTATCAGTATAAAAGACACCTGTCCACAACCTCAAACAGTCACACTCCAAACTCCACTATGGCCAAGACGAAAGAGCTGTCAAAGGACACCAGAAACAAAATTGTAGACCTGCACCAGGCTGGGAAGACTGAATCGCTGTAAAGCATAATTTCAAAATCTGAGACGACAGGTGGGTTAACAAAAGGCTAAGCTGTGTTTTGCAATATTACACTTGTGATTTCATGAACATTCATATTTTTTTGTAATATTATTTGACTGTTGCGCAATGCTATTCAGCGGTTGCTGACAAATGATCCAGCGACAGGGATGGGTAGCGTCAAGAAGTTTTAAAGTACTGACTTATGTAAATGGGATCTGTTTTTTATTCTTAATACATTTGCAATAAAAACGAACCTCTTTCTGCTTAGTCATTATGGGATATTTTTTGTCGATTTGATGTTTAAAAACTAAAAAATAATTATCATTTTTTAACAAGGCTGTAACAAAATGTGGAAAAAGTCAAGGAGTCTGAATACTTTCCGAATGCACTGTATATACTTTGTTGTGACGATATAAACTAATGAATGTGTTCTTGACAAGTATTCCCATACCATCTATTGTCTAATTTGGCGATCTGGAGTGCAGGTAATTGTTTTAAAAACCTTATGACGTGATAGTGTGTTATCCCCAGTAACGAGATCCATGTAACTATGACACATTCCTACACGATTTCCTGATTTCACAGATGGACCACTTAGAAGTTAAATCATGGGGGAAATTATTTTACCCACTGATAGAACTAAGGCTTTCACCAAATTGACAAGCGTTGCATGATTTCTGGGGGTGGACTATCCCTTTTTAAGGAGCAAATATCCACACCTGATTCTATCAATCAGCATAGGCATACATGGTTACCAGCATTAGGTCATAGAGAGAGATCGAGGACTCGTCTTTGTATCTGTGCCATTATAGCATCTGTGATTGAGGCCATCTCCATTTGGAAGTAGCACATTTTCTTCCTTACGATTGGCTGATCTCTCCTGAAGAACCAGTTGGACGTGACTCCAACAGGGTCACCAGGAGTGATCAGCCAATGAAGTTGGAAGTCCCACCCAGTTGACTAAATTAAAATGGTGGAAGTCCCACCCAGTTGACTAAATTAAAATGGTGGAAGCCCACAATGGCGCTGCAAATGTTAATACAAAATCTTTTTTTATTTATTTAAATAACTAACCCAAGATGGACCACAACCTGTCGTTTCCAATGGGAGCAAATTAATCATAGTGACAGAACAATCAGAGGTGGACAGAGCCAAGAATGAGCTAGCGAGACTATTTGCGCGTTCTAGCATGTATTTCAATCGAATGTATTTATAAAGCTCTTCTTACATCAGCTGATGTCACAAAGTGCTGTGTAGAAACCCAGCCTAAAACCCCAAACAGCAAGCAATGCAGGTGTAGAAGCACAGTGGCTAGGAAAAACTCCCTAGAAAGGCTAGAACTTAGGAAGAAACCTACAGAGGAACCAGGCTATGAGGGGTGGCCAGTCCTCTTCTGGCTGTGCCGGGTGGAGATTATAACAGAACAGTGCCAAGATGTTCAAATGTTCATAGATGACCAGAAGGGTCAAATAATAATAATCACAGTGGTTGTCGAGGGTGCAACAGGTCATCACCTCAGGAGTAAAGTGTCAGATGGCTTTTCATAGCCGATCATTCAGAGTATCTCTACCACCTTGCTGTCTCTAGAGAGTTGAAAACAGCTGGTCTGGGACAGGTAGCACGTCCAGTGAACAGGTCAGGGTTCCATAGCTGTAGGCTGAACAGTTGAAATTGGAGCAGCAGCACAACTAGGTCGACTGGGGACAGCAAGGAGTCATCAGGCCAGGTAGTCCTGAGGCATGGTCCTATGGCTCAGGGCCAGAGTGAGAGAATTAGAGAGAGCATACTTAAATTCACACAGGGCAAAGGATAAGACAGGAGAAATACTCCAGATATAACAGACTGACCCCAGCCCCCCGACACACAAACTACTGCAGCATAAATGAGCATATTTCCATTTGGGAACGCCTACTCTCTGAAATGTGCATGCGCAATAACTCGATTTGCGCTAGCACTGTTTCTCAACAATGCAATAAATTGGCCCACTCTGTTCGTAACAGATTCAAGTTTTGTGGACAGAAAGCTGTATTGAAATCAAGTGTTTCATCAATAGGAAATTATCATAATGTCAGCCTAAATCTATCTTCTCCCACTGCCGGCCACTGGGCTTCCTCTCATCACCATATTTGGTGGTGAGTGGTAATGTCAAACGGATGCTTCAGATTTAAACATCCTGTGAAACATCTGGGGCCTCCTTTTATAACCGTTGTGTAAAATGTACACAATCTACTTACACCATTTCTGAAAAGACTTAGCAAGCACAAACATATTGATTTACTAACTTGGCGCATGCCATATTGTTCCGGTTATAAATCAAACCTGTTGTAAAACCGCTTGTGAACGAGCATTGTAACGCCGCCTGATAATCGCCTGTCATTCACCTTTTATGGTGACAATAACACCCTTTATTTTCTGTATATTTTGGAAGTAGGCAAAGACACAGTATCTAAAGGAAATATCAATGGGGAACATCAAATGTTTGAGGATGCATACAGAATATTTTATTTTTCAGGCTACAGCAAATGTCACTGACTGTTTCTGAAAGACAAAATGATTGCAAATTGTTGTGGACCTGTAAACAGTTTAAATTAATGTTTTGCATTTACTTTTCCCCAACCTAAATAGGCTGCACTGCCTGTGAATTCTGAAACTTTGTCTACTCAAAAAAGAATTAAACTACAGTACTCAATATTTGGAAGGTGTTCTTAATGTTTTGTACACTCATTGTAGATGCCTGTTAATAATTATTTTAGAATGCAAAGATTAAACAAATGACCAGGACCAAATCCAGGCTTTTTCACCTGGTTTTACTGATTTTCCTTATGAACTGTAACTCATTATAACTGTTGATATTGTTGCATGTTGCGTTTTTAAAATATTTTTGTTCAATATAGAAGACCAGTTGAAGTATGACAAAACCAACGCTTTGCAGTACTTAGGGAATGCCACAAGAGGGTGACATTGACTAACATATAGGTCCCCTAAAATTACAGTACACTGAGTCGTGGTTTGCTTTTCAAATTTGGTTAGCAAATAATTTGGGGAGGTGCGTATATTTGTCCTGTTACAAGTGTCAGTAAGACCAAGGAGCTGATCGTGAACTATAGGAGAAAGAGGGGAGGCACATCGACTGGGCTGTTGTGAAATAGGTTGAGAGCTTCAAGTTCCTTGGGGTTTACATCACTAAGGACTTAACATGGTCCACACACACCTGCACGGCAGTGTCTTTCCCCCCCCCCCCAGGAGGCTGAAATTATTTATGGACCCTTGGATCCTCAAAGTTCTACAGCTGCACCATCGAGAGCATCTTGACTGGCCGCATCACTGCTTGGTATGGCAAATGCACGCCCTTGACCGCAAAGCGTTAGAGGGTGGTGCGGACAGCCAAGTACACCACGGGGGCTGAGCTCCCTGCCATCCAGGACCTCTATATCAGGTGGTGTCAGAGGGCCTGAAAAATTGCAGAAGACTCCAG